>NC_092204.1:70731756-70849052 GCF_043381705.1 Parasteatoda tepidariorum
ATTAAAGAAGATTTTTCTTGAATTATCACTAATAATCACTCGAGTTTAGAATATATTAAAGATAATAAAATTAACTCGATTGCGACTTTTGATTTCCAGGATCTTTTCAATAGCATTCCCCTTTTTAAACTAAAAGATGTCTTTTTGAATTATTATGATTTTAAAAATATCCTTAATTGCGATTTTCATTGTATTTTTAATAACTACCTTAACAATGGAAAAGAATATTTTTTCAAATTGATGGAATACCACAAGGATCTAATCTTTCATATCTCTTAGCTAATTTATTTTTGCACTATTATGAAGAAAAAAATCATGCATTTATTATTAAATATGTTTTTAGATTTATTGGTGATTTAATTATCTTTAATTTTCAAGGCTATACAATTTTATTAAATAATATTTACCGCAAAGAGTTAATCTTGCTTTGCAATCATGATGATAACATTAATTGAAATTTTTTAGGTTTGGGTATTATAAAAGAAGAAAATATCTGCTTTGTTGATTTAAACGATAAAAGAAATGATTTTAATGTAAATAAACTAATTACTTAGAATTTTAATGTTTCTAAAATATCTATTTAAATACCATGCTTAATCAAATGAATAGAATTAAAAAAACATAAAGTAATATTTTTTTCTCCCAAAAAAATAGACAAACTCATCAAAAACTTGAAGAAAAAAAAACAATTGATACCCAACTAAATTGATAAAATTCTATGTGAAATCATTGAGTTAATTGTATGTTATTATAAATAAGTTAATTAAAAACTTCTTGGTTAATTTATATAATTTTTACCACGCGTAAATCTATTTTGGGCAAATCCGTGGCTAAAAATATGTGCCAAACTGCAATTCATGCTTCTTTCTCTCTTCTTTACTTCTTAAATAAATGTTATTTTTCTAAAATCATTAAAATTGTATAATTAAATGTCAACCTATTAATTATTAACTTATCCAGAATAATATCAACTCGTGCACATCCATTTTCGAGCCAATCCTTGGTAACTTACAAATCAAACTCGCTTATATATATATATATATATAAAATATTTCAAGAAGGGGCGCCGATAGGGCAGATTGCCATAGGCGCCATTTTCTCTAGATACGCCTCTGATGACATCCCCGACAAAGAGAATTGGGTTCTATTCCCATAATGTTTAGGTGTCTCCTGAGGATACAGTGACCAGTAAGAAGACCTATGATCTTCCTTATACTGTTTCTATTAAGCTTTAAGAGCTCCTTTTGACGTACACTAGGACAGTCTCGATTCAGCTCCTTAGCTTGTCTCTGACCGTCAGCAGCGCGCCACTGCTCATGGGCGATTTTGCCGTAGAGCTTGTTACTTGCGATTCTGGAATCGCTCCAGTGATTTCCAGTGTTTTTTCTTTCATCGGGGGTCCAATTACTGTAATTATTTTTTATCCTTGCTGTTCTAAACCATTCAAACAAAACTACATTGATGTCTCTAAAATTTTCTTCCCACGTGCATTTTACGTCTCCGGATTTAAAAATTTCCCCTTCTTTTTTTAACAGTTTCCTCTTCATTCAGAATTTTAATTATTTGTGTTTTGCCACAGTTGAATATCTCTGTTACTTTTTGTCCTGAATTCCCTTTTTCATGTAAAATTATCTTCTCTATCTTTTGTCAAGCCTAAAATAAACTTCTTTTCTTTTTTTTTTACATTTTACAGCAATAAATTTTAGCTATTAAATGAATTAGTAACACTTCAAAACAATTTCTTCAAAAGAACAAAATCATGTTCTACACACTCAAATGACTGAAAACTCTCATTCTTCTCCTTTTCAATATTTTCTGTACAAAAGCAACCAATTTGGCTTTAAAACCATGTTCACAAGCGAGACCTTCAACAGCAAGGCTGGCTAGCTGTAGTGTGCCAAGTTCAAACCTTACTTTTTTTTAACTTTGCCATTGAAAAAGAAACACAGTAGACCTTCTGGAGTAGCTAGAATTCAGTTTACACCTTGTTTCCTCCCAAGTGTAATACGGAAAAATTTTTGTTTCTGATATGGAAGAGCCTAGAGCATGAAAAGAGTCTTTTTGTGAAAGTGGGAGGTAGGGAAAAATATGGTTATTGAGGGAGAGGTTTTTTGTGCCAATATGAATTACCGATAAATTGATATCTGTTCTGCATCAGTAAGTGTCCTCCAGAAGAGCTGCCCAGAAATATTTATTAATATATAAAGGTATTTCAATTTTTTTATTTATTATTTATTTTTCCCATTTTTTCTTTGGTCCTTTTCGTGTTTAAAGGGAAGGTTCGTCTGGTCGCTGGAAGGTGTTTTGGCAGTCTTACCCGAAGGTATTCTTCAACACACTGTCTTTATAAAACGATTTGTGCCTCCTAAAAATGGTTATAAATAGAGGAAGTCACTATGCAGAAATGGTGTTTCCCTGAGGTTTCACTGTATTTTTGAAATTTATTTTATTGTAGTTAAATAGCATTTTGTTGATGCACACATGTTTACTTGCAACACCTCTCATTAGGGTTTAGAGGCCCTTAAAATGCAATGTAAGCATATTTTTGGCACTTTTAGATCCCTCCTTCCACTTAGACAGCAGAAATAAGCAAATCACAAAACCTCCATGTTTGTTTGCCGTTTTATATATAAATGATCTTTAAAAAATTTATTTTTAATATTTTTTGCCCATCTTAACTATTTCGCTCCAAATGAATATAAAATGACCAGAGAATAAAAAAAACATCTCTAATTATAAATATAGTTATTACAAAGTTATATTTATAATTTGTGTAGTTTTTTTTTTTTTTTTTTTGTAAGAAAAAATATTAATCTTTTAACTTTCTTACAATCGTATACAATAATGTCTTGCAAAGAAAGAGTTGAAAAATTTCAGACTATATTTTTTTGTTTTTCATATATAATATTCTTAAAAATTTGTAAGCCTAGTTTTAAAGCTGTTTTAATATTTCAAATTATCTAGATAATTTGGGATAATGTGTGCAACATTCCACATGTCGTGCAACAAGCGGATGTTATTATATTCAACAATGTTTTTGAATGTTTCATGTCAAAAACTGATCAAGAAGAAACTTGGAAATGGCTACGAAAAACTGTCACCAAATCTGGCACTATGTTAGTTTCATCTCCAAGTATAGAAGAAACACTAAGTTCTCTACAGGTAATATTGTATTGAAAAGCTTATTTGAATAGAAACAAAAATTATTTTAAAATATCAAGAAATTTTTATTTCAAAATAACTATTATTTTTCTTCCTTTTTTTGCAGACAATTTTCGTAAAAACTCTATATGGGTTTAAAATTCTCGTTAGTAAAAACCTAATTTCTTCGTTTCTGTGCAATTTAACTTACCAACGGTGCAAAGAAATCTTTTTTTAGTTTTTGCACTCAAGAAAATATTTATTCAAATACAAAAATAATCGTGTATGTTGCTCTTTTTTTCTTCATTTTTTTGTATTTTGTGAATATAACTTAGCATGTACGCATCAGAAATATTCTCGAAGAAACTCTTCGATTTAACTTTTTGAAACCACTCATTTTGGACGAAAATATTTTCATACACATTTGTAAATTTTAAATGTAAATATCTATTCTCTGGTGGTTGCAGCAGACAAACCTCAATATTCTTATTGAATATTTTGTGAGCTACTATGTAAGTTTTAATACCTTAACGTTTAGATATCTGTTGCACATTAATTGTTTAATACATAGGTGCACATTAAGTTATTGTAGCCCGAATTTTTTTTATTTATTTAATATTTTTAAAAATATTATTAATAACAATTAAATATTTTTAAAAAATCTACTTCCTATTTTAATTTGCAATTCAATACTTTTGTTTTGTACAACTTGGTAAAACTCTGACAGTAATATTTAATGTTCCTTCAAACATAAAAGCGCCCTACAAAAAATTTTGTTAAAGTTGCGGCCCGCCATTTGATTTGTGTTTTCAATTGTGGCCCCCGGCCCCATGCAAGTTGGAAACCCCTGAGCTAGACGATATGTCTGAACATTATATTTCTCTTTGTCTCCTTGTATATAAGAGTTGGAAAAGAGGAGATACGAGAGTTGTATCTCCTTCCAACAAATGCTCTTTCTCATTGAGGAACAGGTTCTAGTCACTGAGTGTCTACTTCAGACTATAGAGTATGATTGTCTATCATGATGTTTCATTGAAACTGTTGCAGAAGAACAATGATTTGATGTGTATAAAGAGGAGAATGCTTAAGCCTTTGTACAACATTCCTTTTATCCTGTTTTGAAATTGTTATCTTTTTTTTATCCTTACTGTTTTAACTTTATCTGCCAGCTTCAGTTGCGGTTACAACTGGCATTTAAGTGTATCCTATTACAATGTGGAAAGCTAGGTTCAATGCATTGTGATTCATTAATGTTTTCTCGGGTACATTGTGAAGAGCTCGTAGGACACTGGTGAAAAAACTGCCACATGTACTAAAATGGATAAACCAATTTGGTGATTGTGTCGGAAAAAAATATGAAAATGTTTAAACTTAAAAATTATGTATCCATATTATGTATAATTTTATATTATATTATATTTTATATTAGAACATATTTTATATTATAGAAAATTAATATTATTTGTGTTTCAATAAAAATTGGATACTTTAGGAATTACCTTTACAAATTTAATAATTTTAAAGTTTTTAATATTAACTAAGATATTTTTATTTGGTTTATCAAATGATATCTTCACTTACATGATATCAGAAAAATCTAAAAGTATAGTAATTGCTATTGTAAGCAGATTAATGTTTGCCTCTTGAAGTGTATTTCTTTTCCATATTTCAAGGGTAGTCTGAAATATAAGGGTTGCTCAAATGAAAAGTAGACTTGCTTAACATCACCAGAAATACAGTAGCAAGGCACTGAAAACATGTTTAGTCGAAATATTTTTACCAGAAAAACGTGAAGTAGTAGGATCTTTAGTGGCAGATGATGAACGTATCGTTCATTCCTTACTCATGTCAGACAAAATTCTGCAAATGTGTCTTACGTTTTAACTCTAGTCATTGTATCTTACTCAAATGTGTCTTACATTTTATTTCTATTCATTTTATCACTAACGACAAATAATTCATGGGAAATGGTGGCATTTGCTTGCTCTATTTCTTACAAAGTCAAATATTGCTGTGTGTCTTTAGGAGAAGTTTTATACTGTTTGTTCGTAAACAGCAAACATTTGACAATGTCTGCTACAAAAAATCAAACTACTACACACTGCTCTGATTTCTCAGTGCATCCATCTTATCATAAATTTACGTTCTTTTTAAATGCAAACTTTTTAATTAGTTGAATGCATTCTCTGAAACACTAACCTTATTTCAATTTACAACTTAGGTAGGTGGCATTAATATCACTGCTGTTTTTCTTATGCTAATAAGCAGGTGCGTTTCTCATTTGGGCTACCCTTATAAAACTGCATCTACACACTTTTTAGAAACTATAAATTTGGATGATAGCAAAGAAAGATTTAGAATGAAAAATATGTCAGAAGAGACAAAATAAAACCACATAATAAGAATTTGATGGGAGAATTGATTATTATTTAATTTTTTAGACTGGCATAGATATTTCATCATGGTTGAAAAGAATTCCCATCACAGATCCTGAAGCTGTTTTGAAAATGGATGATCAAGATTTGCTCTCAGAAATAACCTCATATGTAGTTATTTAAAATCTGAGCTTTTATTCTTTGTAAATATTGTGATGCTGAAGTCTGATTGTGGAGCTTATTTGAAAGAAATGTCAAGTGAGATTTGAATTATATGTTATAACAATAATTTTAAAGACAAAATTAGATCAGCATTGCATGTGAATTGGAAATTTATCATGTGAAAATAAAAATTAATATAAATTTTATATGTGTATTTTTTTATTGGAATTCCACTGTTTCAAAAATTATTTCAAATGATGAAAAAGAAATACATTTAAAAAAAAATTTAAAGCAATTATTTAATGTTTATTTATTTATTTTTAATATTTTTAAACTACATTCAAAAGCATTGTGTTTGTAATTTTTATATAGTGTCAATATATTATATCGTGTCAACATTCTTGACTAACAAGTTAGAAACTCGTCATAATTTTTACTTCTACTAAATACGGCAAAATCTCTTGAGTTGGTTCCAAAGAGTTAATAATTATATATTTTTAACACTAATACCTAATTTTTTTTCTTCTGAATTTCAATAAAATGAGGTCACACTTCAGTTACATCAACACACATACATTTTATAGCGTAACTACATAGAATTAATCAATTTATGCATAACAAACTTTTGTTAATTGGTTGCTTTGCTTTTTTTGCAGAAATCTAAAAATTTTAATATTTATTATTAAAAGTATAGTTTTCTTAGACCATCGTTTTTTCCATTTCTGCAAAATTGTTGCTTGCCATGTTCTGTGCAAAATAAATAAAATACATAACTTAAGTACACAAATTAAAAGCCTCTACAAAAGTATAAATCAATAAAATTAACTTCAAAAATCAATGCAAGTGAATTTTAATAAAATTTAAATACTATATAGTACTATTATAAAAAAAAATTTACAAAACTGGATTTTTAGAGTTTATTGATAAAAACAGCATATTGATTGCTTCTATAATCTGAATTTTTCTATTATAAGAAGTTGGTTCATTCCAAATTACTTGAGATGATTGAAGTCCTATTACAATAATTAATCATTATTTGAATAACAAAATTTAATGTAGTATATAATTAAATTTAGCTCTTAAAAAATTTACAATTAAGGAAAAACACCATTTTGATTTTCCAAAAAGACTTGTTCTAAGTGAATTAATTAATTGCATGATTAGAAATATTAGTAGTGTCTTAATAAACCTCAAAGGTACTTATTCATATTAAGCAGATATCTATATTATAAATATATGTTCCTTGCTATCATGCATTAAGCATACTGAGATACTGAAAAAAGTATGATTATTTTTACAATTATTCATCTTCTAAATATCACAATATCACTCGTTTAATGATTGACATATGTTGCTTTTACTGAACAATTTCGTATTCTTTATGAAATAGTGCAATTCATAAGCACTTTGTTTATAAGTAAGAATCGAGTAATCAATTGTAGCTGATTTAGTAAAAATTCAGCTTTTTATTCTAATGTCTGCATGAATCTATGCTTCAAATTAAGTGGACATGTTACTTGTGAAATCAATTTTTATGATTTCTTTAAAAATTTAGGAATTTGAATCATTAATATAGCTTTGATTTCACATAGATTTTTAACGAAATAGTAGTGTATTTAACGAAAGTGGCCTGCAAATTAAGTACTACTGTTTAATTGTAAAAAATAAAAAGATCCTAGGTATTATAGAAATTGTAGTAGTTTATACATGCTGTGAAATATTTCAATAAATAAAAAAAAATTTGAAAAAGCTATCAAATCTGCAAATTAAAAGTTTTTTTTTAAATTTTACTTAAAGTTAGTGCAAATTTTTTCCATCTATCTACATCATGTGTAGACTGGTAATTGGACCACAGTTATACTATTTGTTGATTTCCCAAAAACAATAGAAAAATTCTAATTGTAAAGCAGCAGAATTAAACTGTTCCCTATAGTTATCACCTATTTGCTGCTATTTTCTCTGAATTGTCATTCTGCCAATTCCAGTTCTAGCTTCTTTTTTTTGTTTTTGTTTAAAGACAAAGTATTGAATTATCTTTGACAAAATCTGCATAAGTAAATGATAGGTCAGGTTTGCATTCAACTGGGATATTTAAGGTTAGTTTTCCCCCATAAATCCAATTAAAATTATTTTTTTTCTAAAAATAGCTTGCTTGATTCGTAAAAGTTGTTTAATTTAATCGACACTTATAGCCTTTAATTATTGAATAAGATTTGTGTTTATTTTTATAATGATGGCACAAGTTATAGTCTTCTGCTATTTTGATTACGCTAGTGCACAGTAAGCAAGTTATTAAAAACAATAACTAAGAAAAACAAAGCAAAAACTTTGAATGAGTGATATTTCACTTTCATTATTAACTTTATTTCTTGTCTCGCATCTCTACTGTTTTCCTACATACTTTAACAGTTTCTCTCTTCAACCAGTTTCTTCCAGCTCCTTGAATTTTTTTTAGGTTTGTAGAAATAAAATTAATGATCATACCCCACCTGTTTTTATCCTCTATTCTTAGGTTATGCATCCCTGTTTTAACTTGAATCTTGAGCCATGGGTTATGCATCTCTTTTCTAATCGTTTCTTTATTCTGTTAAGTATCATATGTTTGAAATTATACGAAATTGAAACTACTGAAGTTTTGGCATTGATTTTAATCTCAATCCATAATAAATTATTTATTATTGAAAATTAGCTGTTTTCTTTACAATATATTGAAAAATAAAAGAAAATTTTTATTATAATACATTCTAAAAGAAAGAAATTGTTCATACATTTTGCTTTTAAGTATAACTTGTAAATAAAATCAATCGTAAACAAAAACAAAAACAAAATATTTATTTTACACTTGTGTTGAACTATCCGAAGAAAAGTCTGAAAGTAATTGATATTTACTTTAATCAATTTTCTCTTTAATCCTCTAAGCATTAACCCTTTAACAGCCAATCCCTAACTCAGTTCAAGATACAATCTGCTTGCTTTTTCTGCAAAAAAAGGTTTTTTCTACGTGTTATTCAACAGAAATTCTGTGCTTTGCAGGAAATTTTTTGTCCAAGTAGCAAATAGTAAAAAGGTTAAACATATAAACATGCCTGTATGGAATTTTCTTTCCTACGCATAAAAAATCACTTTCTCATTCTGAGGACCATTCATATGTATAGAAATTAGCTAATAATAGGAAGGAGAAAAAAAACAGTCATGTTAAATGGTGAAAATTTCAAAATCAGTCACTTAGAGGATTAAATGTTACATTCATGGTTATTAAACATTTTATGAACATTCAAACAGAGAAAAGTTATACATTTTAGATAATTTTGTTCCATACACTTATCTCGTAATTTTTGCATAAATTTCTATACTTAAGAAATTTATTAATATAATTTACAAATACGAGCCAGAGACTATGAAGAATATTCTATAACATTTATAGTTTATGAATTTATATGCACTTTAACCTCAATTATCTAATGCAGCATTCTCAACCCTGTGGGCTGCAGCCCAGAGATTACCGGTACATCTATATATATTCACACAATATATTTGTCATACCTACATAGTAAGTTACACATGTAGGTACTTGGTTATTAAATATTTTACTTGTATATTAAGTAGTTTAAAAGCCTTAATTTTTTTTATGAAATTTTTTTTAAAAATTAAAAATTATGGCTTGCACATTTAAAAATGTCAGAATTGCTAGTTTAAAGTAGTTAAGTTAAATAGATAAAAATTTAGTTTATTTTAAAATTATAATGACCTTCTGATAAATTTCCCAGTGGAATCCATATTGAAGACATTTATTTCAAAACTAACAGTACTTTACTTATAAAAATGTTTAAATAGAAGTTCACTGACTTATAAAAGGTTGATTTGTTGCTCGCAAAAAAAGTAATAAACTTTTTGTAGACTTAACAAAACAGTGTTTATTTCGATCTTTAGATCAAAGCCAATGACTGGTATGCATCTCTAAATACAAGGGTGGCAATGAATTTTCTTTCTGTGAAAAAAAGGTTTTGAGATTTTATACTTTTATTATTATTATTAATAATAATAATAAAAGTTTCTATACTTGTATTATTATATATTATTTGGAGTCTCATACTTTTAAAACTTATTATAATACTCAACTAATGTGGTAAAAATATCAACATTTTGTGCCCAAGAATCATACAATTATTTTAGGAAGGTGTTGAGAATTCACAGCAATTTAAGGTCTTTGGATAATATAAAAATACACTCATATGCAAAATCTTTTATAAGTGTAATGTTCAATTGTGTAAAGTAATTGCTTAAAATGCTCCAGATGTCTATAAAACTAAGTAATACGCAAAAGTTATGCATTCTAAACTCTGTTTTTAGCTAGTTTCAAAAGAGCCTGTTTTCATTTTTTAAGTTTATAGATAGGATCTAGTTGAACAGACGAAGATTAGGAATCTTCTTCATTAAAATGGATTTTTAAACACAAAATTTCTTAATCATCACCTTTTATCTTCTATATTGTCTAAAGCTATTAAATTTAAATAAATTTATTTCAGAACTAATATTTTTTGTGATTTTTATTAATTGCCAATGTATATTTTTTACAATTATTGTTATTAGTGTACACGTGTTTTTTAAAATCAACATTTTTTTAAGTAATAATCTACAATTAATATTCAGTAAATTTTAGTTTAAATATAGGAAGACAACAATTGAGGAAATTTTATTAAACCTTATTTGTAAACACATTCTTTCATCATAAGACTTTGCTCTATAATAGAAAAGAAAAAACAATTAAATCAAAAACAGTAAAAAAATTAAACTATCTATTATTTCTTTTTGGTTGTTGTTTTTTCATCTATTGCATGATACATCCTAGTTAAATGTAAAAGTTCAGCACTTTGTTTTTCAACTACAAACCTTAATTCCTCAACATCATTTTCTAGAGTTTTAAATCTTTGCTCTGTAGCAGCTAATTTGGCTTTCTCATTTCGAGAACTCCTAATATACTCTGCTGTAATTGTAAAAACGGCAATCATAAATATTGTGGCTTCACCGAGTAAATCAGCACCTAGCTCTATGGCCATAGCTTCATTCAATTTTGGAACTTCACTCGGCTTTCCCAGGTTTAGCAATCTCATCTTGACATTAACTTCAACCCAATGGTACACTGAAAAAACAAAGCAGATTTCAAAATTAGTTCATTTTAATAAATACATACAAAACTGAAAGAAATTACTTATTGAACTCAAGTTTTTCAAATATTTTCCAAATGTAAAATCATTAAGTATAAAAAATGAATTCAAAACTATTTATGTGTGGTAAAAACTGTTGACAACTTTATTATTTTTTATTTATGAACTGAAACTCAGTGCAAAAAAATTTTACAATGGTGTAGCTCATCTCCCTACAGCAAATTTTATTACTATCCACAAAATTTACGAATTTTTGTGGGTGTAATGTGCATCTTTAGTTTCTAACTCTGGATGGGGGAGGGGGCTTATTCAGTTGTTATTGCTGAATAATATTGTAGTATGAAACTATAGGTGGGGGGCTTAATTGAATCTGCGGAATTTTACAGTATAATATTTATGCAGATTTTTTAGTTTCAGATTTCACTAAGAAATTTTTTATTATAAAGAGGGAACATTAAAAGTCAAGTAGTGTTGTCATGCTTTTGTGAGAAGTTTTCTATCTCAAATAAAAAAAAAGAGATATAATTTGAAATAAAATAAATATATCAGCTAGACACAAATTATCTTTATTTGTAGAATCATTCAGGAATTAAAGGCCAAATTAAATTTTTTTTTTTTACTTTAAGTCTGAAATATTTAAGACAAAAAATTTTTAATAGAGACAAAAAATTTTTTAAAAATGACTACTAAAAAAAACTAAAGAGCACTAAAGCATTTAAAAATTTAGAACTCCAGCTCCAAGGAAAACACAGCTATGGAGTGCTTCAGGTCAGGGCTTTTGCAGTAAAGGAAAGAAGCTGTGTTATTTGTTTATTATGTGACATTCTTAGCACAAAAAGTTTAAAAACATGCTACATTCAACTTCATAAACAAAATATATTTTTTCTAAGAGTTTATTAAAAAGGATGGCTTTTAATAGGAAAATGTATTTAATATCTTGCTGCTATTGCTATTTTTTAAAAGCTGATGAACTAAAATTCTTTAAAATTTTCTTAGAACCTTCTTTCACTAAGCTCTCTATGTTTGACAAAAATTACACCTAAGTTAAGAGCAAAGAAATAAGAAGAGGTAAGTATTTTGTACCAAATCCAAATTTTTTATGTTTAAAATGAAGTTATTAATTATCAGTTACAAATTGAAAAGAATATTAGCAGATTATGTTAGGACTAAACAATATATATTTAATTTTATAACTGTCATTAACAGCCGACCCAAATTTGGGTTTACGGCTACTTATGTTCAATGTAGCCAGGTAATTTTGAACCCGATCCAAGAAGTCCTGAATCAAGTATTGGGAGAAATTTGCCTTCGTGGAGGAATTATGGATCTAACCTGTATTTGCGTTGCATGGAGAGGAAGACCACGAGAACATCCCACAGTTAGTCTGACGGCAAGGGAACTGTGACCCATGTTCCATCTACCACTGAGGATATTTCACAACAGCACTATGGCCGGTGCAAGCCAGATGCGGAATTCATGTCGACCAGCCATCGCTGGGATTCAAACCAGGTTCATCCCATTGGAAGGCGAACGCTCTATCCCCTGAGCCATCGCGGCCCATAGACGATATATATTGAAATATCAATTTAACGCATATTTCTTCACCAGACTTGCATTTCTCACAATGCATTGTAACTCTCACTTAACCTGCCAATATAAGAAAACACTCGCAATATAATGATTCATTCTCCAAGGATTCTTGCCTAAGCTAACACTGTTAACGTGCATAAGGAAGATGATTTCATCTACCCACCAAGACAATGTCCATTTCATGATCAGGGGTCTGTCTAGGTTTTTCTGAGAGGTGCCTATTTTGTGAACATTTAGACATAATTTATGAAAATTATATTAAAAAATCAACACGAAAATATGGACATAATTTGAGAAAATTATATTAAAAAATCAACACGAAAATATGGATTTATCATTTCTTATGGGATACAAAAATAAAATTTTAGGAAGAAGTAATATGTAAAACTATCATTTTTCCTTAAGTTGAATTTGTGAAGGTACCGCTAAACGGTAGTAAATTTGGCCTGGACAGACCTCTGATGATGTTAAATGGCTAGATGAGAATTGAATCAGAAGTCACGATTTTGTGAGTGGATCAATGTTGGAATCTAGAACATGATGCATTGCTTCTTTCTGCAGGATTTCAGATTTCTTGAAGATTACCTTTAATATGATATCTATTACTTTGTGAGTCCTACGTATCTTTTTACCGGGATTTAATGTATTTTGTAAATTATTTTTTGTGGGACTTCTACAGTTTTGCGATCGCTGTGCATTATTTTGTTACATTTTTTTTTTTCAAGATTTAACGGCAATACTTGTAAATTATTTTTAGTAAGTCTTCTATTACTTTGCGATCATTGTGCATTATTTCATAGCATAATACATCAAATCATAATACATTGTTAAATCACAATACATTGCTAAATTGCATGTCTAACAGACAATATAAAATTTCTTACATTGTCCATGGTCAACAAATAAAAAATAATAAGGAAAGACTAATACATTCTAAATTTGTAAGAGAACTTTCGTTTAAACTTAATTCTATAAACTGATTATTAATAAATAATAAAAAAAAACAAAGATAAAGAGATGAGGAGAAAGGTAAATAAACACATTCTAAGCTCTCTTGTCAATAACTGGAGTGGTACAAAAAAAAATGTTTGTTTGCCAATATAATATGTAATTCCATCTTCAGATGGGATTCATTTAGTGTTACCCATCTAAGATTAAGTATTATACTCAGTTTTAACAAGCTTTATAAAATCTTCATTACACATTTTGCAATTCTGTGCCTTAATGTTAGCAGTTTATTGAATTTGAGATACTATCAATTTTCCTAGAGCCAATACAACACTGTAGATGAAGAGTACAAAAACAGCACTAAAAAATGATTACCCGTTCGTCGCAACAAATTTGTAGTACTGGCTTTAGAATGCATCAAGCTTTAATAAGAACAGTGGTTTCATAAGAAGCTAATCAGTGCACATTTGCATTTGTCTAATGTATAACTACATAAATATTAGATTACAGTAAAAAATATGCGAAGTAGAATTTGATGATTTTTTTCATAGATATAAATGAAGTTGATTTGACTTTCTAGAGGCAGAAAGAAGAAATGATTGATTTTATAATTGCTTTTTACATTATTGAATACCTGCTTACTAAATAGAATAATAATTCCCTCAAAAGTTTGACAAGTTAGTGCTTGCTTAGAGAAATTGGTCTAAAAAAAAAAACTCATGAACTTTGTTGGAACATGAAAGTTTCTGACGATTTATTCATAATTAATAAGGCAAACATGATTTTATACTAGAATGATGAATCAAAAAATTTATTGAAACTGATAATTTATTGCAACTTACATTGGGCAGGAGGCATACATATGTAAGTTCTAAAAAACAAACTACTCTTCGCTTTAGTTTTTAACCTATTAGCTAGCGGTTTACTGACTTGGCGAATCGCTAGAGCAGCTAATTTTGCTAAAGGAAAAGCTACCATGTTGATCAAAGATTCATATCAACTCTATTTTGATATAATATATATTATTGGCACTAATTTTTCAATTATACATGATATATTGTATAAAAATTTCGATATCAATCATTATTTTCCTAAAGCATTTCCTATGTATGACCTTTCTAAGCAACTTTGTTTTGATCCAATGTTTACATTACGTCTGCTCAACTTTTTACTACTACAACTTCCATTTTTTATTTAAAACATTGCCAGAGAGTAAAAGCGTTTTATTAAGAAAAAAATATGGCTTAACTTACAGCACTTTATTTACCAAAATAAATATATTTTTTCAATGGCATCTAAACAAAAACTTTTTGGTTTCAATTTTAAAATTTAAATTTCCGTAATCAAAATGGAATTGTTTAGTCAAATAATGCCCCTAAATTCAAGTTTAAATGAATATGCTGGCTTCCTTACTGTTATGGTGTTTATATTTTAACATATCTTTAAGTTTCAATTTCATTTATTCTATGCAATGAGTCAATATTAAAAATCAACATACTTTCTTTATTTTTTCTCTTCTTCTATTCTTGTTAGCTATTTTAAAGATGTGATTTAAAATCTTCTTGCACAATATTATTAAAGAGATTTAGATCTTAGTGAGAAACATATAAAAATAAATATTTTTATTTTGTTTAAGTTAGAATAATTATTATCTATTACTGAACTACATTTATCGATCATATTATCTTTGGATTATCCTTTTATTGCAATGACTTTTTAAGGTGTAGAATCGGGGACCACTTGGTTTTTTTTTTTTTTATAACCGGCGTTAAAAAAAACGATCATATTTTGAGAGACGATAATTTTGTTCAGGTTTGCTACAAATTACTATTGAATATTTCCGTTTTTGTGATGTTTTTTAGTTTCTTTCATGCTACTACCTGTTTCTTGCCAAACATTAGTTATTTTTCGACGTAAGTACATATATGGAAATCTCCCATTAGAGAAGCCCATTAGTTTTTCTGTAACATCATTATAGACCTTACATGTATTCTAAAAATTAAAATTTGAAGTAATGTTAAATTTTGTAATTTAATTAAATGTGGAAGTCATAATTTAATATATAATATTATATTTCTTACTTTAGAATGAAGAGTTTTACATCCACTTACTTATTCAAAATGGAAAGGCTTCAAAGAAAGTTACGTTAAGAGGGTGCAAAAAGCTATTTAATGTTCTTGAACCAGAAATAAAAACATTAGAAAAGGTATGAATTTACTTTCTTCCTCCATGAAATGTTTGTCTCAGCTGATTTTAATCATTGCTAAATGTTTCACTATTTTTATTTTATTTTAATATCTCTTTAATTTTGTACCCTATTTTCTTTTCTTCAAAATATATCAAGTTTCAGAAAAAGTTAGTTTTATTTTGATAAATCTTAAGATCTTAGTTTTCATATTATCTTCGCAGGACAAGTAAATTCTAAAAAATAGTTTTGAAATTGGAGCTTATATGTAAAAAACTTGATGAAACAGAAAAAGTTTACTTTGAAATGGCCGGTTTGTATATCCCATTTTTCAACATTGAAATGTTGATCCATGAGGCAGTTTTTGTGGTTAAAAAAAAAAAAAAAAAAAAAAAAAAAAAAATGATAGATGACATAGAATATCTCATTTAAGTATTTTTTAGTCGGGAATTTTTTCTATTGCACAGCTAAATCTTTTTAAGATGAAAACACTTTACACGAATTATCACTTAGATGAAGAGAAACAGTTTTTCCACATTATCTAGAAAACATTAATGATTACATTCTTTAATATAAGCAAACTTTTGCCATTTAAGACAAAATTAATTATTGGACTTTTATGAAAACTTATTCCCAATTCTGATCCTTCTTTGTTTATATGCTAGCTTATTGCCTTTCCTAAACTAGATAGGTAGGGATAGTAAATTTGTTTTTGAAACTGAAAGGAAATCGCTATTTTCAACCAGCGATTGGTGATGTTACTAATTGAAGACATGAGGGCATGGTGAATCTATAAAGAGAGAAAAAAGTTGCTGCATTTTTGCTGATTAAAGAATTCTTTTGTGATCAACATTCTTTTATATGTCTTTTATTTAGTTGCTAGTGATTTGTTGATTCCAATTTTTTGTTGTTGTAATTTGTTTTATTGGAGTTCTTGTTGTGAAAATAAGTGGGAAGAAAGAACTTTTCGGTTTAGAAAAAAAAGCAGAAGATTTCATGTGATGTTAGTATTGTGATTTTTAAAAAAGGGCAATTGCAGAAAAGTACAGAATTCCTGTTAGTACTCATTTGGCTGCTACTAGGAATCTGAAACAAATTGAAACGTCTAGTGCAATCTAGCAGTTAGAGTTTGATTTTTAAAATAATTCTGAATGCCTTTTTCTGTTTTATTAGTTAATACAAAAAGATTTTTGCTGCCCTTCAACTTCATCTTAACGAGGTTTGACTTCATATGTATTACTGTATATCTATTATGTATATTTCTACGATATCTATTTTGCAAAACAAAATTTTTTTTCTAGCATTTAAATCAGTGTAGTACTGCTGTTGATATGTTGCGTGAAATTCATAATCAACTGGTAAGCTTGATTTACATTCTCTTTAAATAATTTAAATTAATTATGTCTTGTTTTAAAAGGAAAGAATTGTATTTATAAATGTGAATATTTTGTACATTTTTAAAAAAAATTTACAATAAAGTATCGATAATTCATGATGGATAACACCTGACCTGCTTCGAATTTATGCAATTTAATAAATAAATAAAAACTCAGAAACGCAATATTTGCCGAAATGAAGCATTTTCTAGGAGTTAGGACCTACTTTTAAGAACCAACAAAATATAGAATAAAAATATAGCAGAATGAAAATATTTCAGCAAAAATTTTAGGTATCTAATAGACGCAGTTGCAGACACGAAAATTTCAAAAGGTACAAAATATTTCATCAAAAAGGTTCCCGTTTGCATCTTTAAATTCATATACACGAGTTTTTCTCATCCATTGTTAATGGTCCCTTTCACTTTTGTGACTGACAAATGTAGATGGAAAATTCCTGATGCCAATGCTGATGCTGGGAAAATAATTTTGGAAAATCATCTATAACAACAGATTATCCTCATTGACGATTTCCATGTTTTTAAACAGATAATCTATGAATTATATGCAAAGAATTATGGTATGTGTATCATATTTAAAATAGAAGTAAATAATTATAAAAATAGTAAGAAAAGTTAATGGAAATTCAAAATAATAAAAATTGTAAATATATTTTTTTTATATACATCAAGTTAATAAAAAATTATAGTATGAAAGTAAAAAATCGTTAAAAATAAAATGGACGAAATATATTATCAACAATGCTGATGCATATTCGGAAAATTTCTTTTGAATATCGTGATGTAAATTTAAAAATCTGTGGTATCTTTATTTAATGAAGGGAGAAAAAAAACTAAATTAATTTCTATGGTTAATTTTTTTTCTATATATGTTATTGCTTTTTATTATTGTTATTTTACTTTTATATGCATTATACAATATGTTAATTGGTTTCAAGTGGCATTTAATGTTTATTCTGTTTGATTAAATTTAATCATTTGTTGAAATGTATATTTAGGAATGTCTGATGAATACTGTGGGATTAAATAAGCAAGGCACTTTGTCCACAGAATACAGTATACTTTTTGAACAGTTGCAAGATTGTGGTTGGGACAAGTAAGAACAGCATTTTAAAATTTAGGAACTACTCTGTTTTGATCTGATACTTACATTGATATTTATTTAATGTTTTGATCTGATACCCGTATTGATATTCATCTAAATATGATAATTAGATATTAATTTGATAATTTACATACTTATATGGGTTTTATGTATTGTCTATTAAATATTTAATTTAACTGAAGGTATTACGAATATTTCTTGATAAAAATGATACACACACAATAATACACACAAATAATCACACAATAATTTTATGTAGTAATTAACTAATTTACGTAATTGATTCAGATTAGCCTACTGATTTATTTTAAGTTTTTATTTTTTATTATGTTATCGATATTTCTGAAGTTTTTTGTTTACTTATATATGTGATACACAAATTATTAAACAGATGAAAAGTCTCTGAATTAATCATATTTATTGTTTTTTTAATAAGAGAAAAATTCAACCATTATTGTTTTAAACTTATCATCTTCACTTAGCATAAAATTTTTACTAAAGTACTTTTTCCGATTTTCAAGAGTAAAATTTAAATTGTTAAAGAATGCTTTTAATATTACATAAATTTGAAGAAAAGTTACTCATTTATTTATTTATTTATTTTGCTATTTAAACTTTAGGGTCCAGTACGTTAGTCCTGATTTCGATGTTATAAATCTAATAACAATTGATGATATGAACCGAGAACATATTCTAAAAGTCTGGATCCCAGAAAAGGTTGTATATTGTTTGATTTTTTTTATTTATTTAGTGGTTTTATTTGGCATATCTTTTTTTAAATTGTCGGTTTTTAGTTTTTGTATGTGGTTAGCGTTGAGCTGTCTTTCATATTTCGCCCTTCAATATTATGTAAACATAATAATTTTAGGTTGGTGATGTGGGAACTAAAAAAGAACTCTGTGTTATGCAGGATACTGCAGTGTTCTATCCTGTATTTTATCTAAATATAAAGTTTCAATTTCAGTATTTTTAAGACTTTCTTGGAATAATTTTTTTCAGTCAAAGAATACTTAAAACAATTGGCAAACCTTATCACTGTTACTTTGCTATTATATCCAAGTGTTACTCAAAAATATAGGCTAACTTTCTAACACTATTTTTTAAAAAAAAGAAAAAACAGTTTTTTAAATGTTGGCAAATAAATGCAAAATTTACTGTATTTAACAACTATAATAAGGTGAAATAGGGAGGCATAACTGAAGCCCTATGTTTTTTTAAGGAGTGAAAAATAGAAAGAAAAAGACTTTACCAGTTGCTTTTCTCCTGTTTCAATTCAATAATGCATAGTCGTTTGAAGGGTATTGGTCATCTTGATGCCACCCTGTATTAAATATGTTTAAATATTTACTAGTATATGTTTTTTGTTTATAATTTATTTGTTTATTTTAAATTATAACTCTATTTTAGTCTTTAGGGTTGTTGTTCTGTAATATCATATTTTCTTAAAGAAATATTTTTAAGCTACTTTTCAAATTATTGCAGCATAATTTATTTCTCAATGTTTTGATATGACTTGTCAGAAAGTATCTTTTAATTTTTTTTTTCTTCCTTATTAATTATCTTTAGTTTCCTAATGAGATTCTGAGATATGAATGTGATATGCCACAGGAATTTACTTATAAATGGTTACCAGTAAGTACAAGTTTTAAATTTTGCATAAAATTTCTTACATTCAGTTAATAAAATAGTATTGCTTCCTAAGTTCCTCTAAATGCTAAAAAAATTACTAAATTAAAAAAAATGCACAGTAAGTTTCACAGTATGCGTAGAGTAACAAGCAAAGTTATTTTGTTTAATTAAAATTGTGTAATAAAGGTAAATTTTTTTATCCTTTTCAGGTTAGCTATCTAAATGAGACTAAAAATACTAAGTTTATTGCTTATTTTAAAATCATTTTAAATATGGATGGTATTTTCCATAACAGTGATAGCAGAGTGAGAGAAGAAAGTAGTTAAAACTAATTAACGGAAACTAATTCATTAATTCACAAAGGTAAAAGAAAGTTTAAAATTTATTAATTCAAAAAAGGGAAAATTCTGTAACAAGGAAATTAAAGTAAAAAATATTCTTGATTTCAGTTATTTTTAGATTATAATAAATCAACCTCATCCTGTATAATTTTATACCAATATTTTTTTTTTTCATTTTTTGTTGTTTAAACTTCCTTTTCCAGGGAGACACTTTATCAAATCTTTTTGCTGCATTTCAAGAAAAGGTAAATATGTTCATAGAATTTTGGAATAATATGGATGAAATTGATAATCAAACTTGGGTCATTGAACCTGAAAATCCAAATCGAAAGGAATGTAAAAGAAGAATTGCTTTAGGTAAAACAAAATTTGTGATGCACATTATTCAGATAGTTGGTTTTTTAAGTTTCCAAAATTTTTTCAGCCTAAAGAATAGATATACTTGAGTAAAGTAATTTTTTTAATATCCTAAATATTCATCAATAAATACTGTTAGCTTCAAGTAATTTATCATAATATTAATAGAATTAAATGTTTTATTCTATACCATTAAATGAAAGATGTATTAGATATTTACTTGTTTTTGATCAAATTATTATGAAATAAAATTGTAACATGTTGAATTATGATGAATTAATAAACTTAAGCAAGCAATAGATTTATATGATACATAATTATATTAGGTTTGAACTCAGATAGTTCAAAAACAGATGTCATTCAAATCTGCAAAGTTTATCCTTTAAAAACTTTAAATTTATTCATTATAAAATGTGATGCCTAATCCTGTATTATTATTCTATGTTATTTGTTTCTGTAGAATTTCTTGGTGACTCACAAGTTGTTTCCCATTAACATTTAATTGAAAAAACATTTTTTTTTTTTTTTTTTTTTTTTTTTTTGAGACGCCGTCTTGCTCTGTCGCCCAGGCTGGAGTGCAGTGGTATGANTTTTTTTTTTTTTTTTTTTGCTAAGATTTTCCCTGCATTTTGTAATCTTAATGATGAATCATAATGTTTTCATTTTTTCAATCTTTATAAATGTATTGTAGGGGCTTCAAACCTTTTTGTATAAGACCATTTTTTTACATTAAAAATAACAAGTATATTAAATTTAAGAGTATCTGTTTAGTAATTAATATGTTTATTAAGTATCAATTATTAGATAAAATACAGAAAATGTTTCAAAATGAATTAAACAAGGTATGAAGTAGATCAAATGGGAAGGTTATTTTGCATATAGAACTGAACTGTGTAAATATGGTATGGGATTATCAATAATAAAAGAAATAAAAAACTGAAGCATAAAAGAATTAATAATTTGCTTTTTAATGAAGTGTTCAGCCTGAAAAAAGTTTAAGGTTTAAAGTGAAAGTTTACCAAAAAATAAGTCATCAAGAAACTTCATCAAAAGTCACCTAGAAACTCTCATAATCCACCTCTAAAAACTTGCAATCCAAATTTGTATAAATATCAGAACTCATAGGTTAGCAGCTCGTGATCTAATTTTGTAAAAATCATTGAACTACTATTTGAATTCTTATTTTAAAACCTTTACAGTATTTAAATTTAAATCCAAATTTTTTAATAATAAAATTTCAAATTTTCATAAATGATTTAAAATTTTAGAGATAATTCTTTAAAAAAAATTATTATTAAGTAACATTATTTTCTGTGTGTAACCTAATTCGTTAGAATTGATTAGTTTTATTAAATTGAGTTTTTTTTCCCCCAGCATCAGGTGTTTCTTTGTTGCTTGTCATTAACCCTCTTTTGCCAACTTCTATACCAACCTGTAATTACTTAGGACCAGAAAGAAGTAAGTATAAAATTAACTTCAAAGCATGAAGCATTTTATTGGTGTTTATTTATTTATTAGTTTTCTGTAGAAGTTATGTAAAAAAAATTTTAGTCATGTGAAATTTTATTTTTGTTTTGAGTTAGATACAACCAAATTTTGTATAAATTCATTGAATTCAACTCAGTATTTTGACAAAGATGTCGTGACACCTTGCTCAGTATACATTCTAATGTGTAAAATCTATCAAAAATGAAACATTATAGTGAATAAAAATTAATTAGAAATAGTATTTTAAAAAAATAATTTATGCAATAAAGAATAGAGGTGTTTGTATTTTAAGTTGATCTATTTCTTTAGCTAGTGTTCATTGTAAAACACTCATATGTATAATAATTAATGCCTCTTAATTCTAAGTAATTTAAATATTTTCGTCACACTTTATACAGAATTAGTTATAACATGCATTTAACTTTCTTAAACAATGACCATCGTCTACGTAACAGAAACCCTCTATCCTAGCAGTTTGTGCTACAGATCATTACAGCATATGTAGATTATTTATCATCTAAATTTCATTTTTATTTTTAAAAATCAAAGAAAACAATACATGAAAATTGCTGAGATTCCTTTTTAAAGCATCTCTAAAAAATTTTATAATAAATATTAGAAAGACGAATTGAGAAACATGGTAAAGATTTTTTTTTTGTGTTACTTTTTTTTTTAATTATTAGTATTATTTTATTATTATTCCATAAAATTCAGCTTAAATGTTAACAACGTGAAGTTTTATGTATAATTTTTAAGTACTTAATAATAGAAAATTTTGCTACATAAATATTAGATGAAGATGAATTTTTACAATATTATCTCTGACTAAGTGCATTAAGGTCATTGACAAATTTGGATTTATGAAGATTTTGCTGCAGATTTACTCCATAAATTTTTTTTGCTGAGGCTATCGCTAATAAAATTACCTCACTATGAGCCACTTGTTAAAATCATATTTGACTAGAAAAAAAGACAGAATCATGACATTATTTGGCATTACAAACATCCTATAAAAATTTCATTGGCAATTTTTTTTTTTTAGAGAATTAAAATTTGGAATTTTATATTCTATGAATGAAAAGATTTTATTTTTCTTGTCTTTTCATACTTTTTATATTTTTATTTATTTAAGGAACAAAGAATTTTGACCACAAATTTAGTTTGCTATGTTAAATTTACTTAAAAAGCACTGAAAATGTTAATGTTCGCTATGTTAAATTTATTTGAAAAGCACTGAGCCT
Source organism: Parasteatoda tepidariorum (assembly GCF_043381705.1). Lineage (NCBI taxonomy): Eukaryota > Metazoa > Arthropoda > Arachnida > Araneae > Theridiidae > Parasteatoda > Parasteatoda tepidariorum. Next base: position 70,754,880 of record NC_092204.1, read on the forward strand.
AGAAAATGAATTCAATTTCCAAGAAAGGTTATACATCCATCTTGAATGAAAAGTGTGACCATTTTAACATTAATTTGTTCCAACTATAGAAATTAAATTTAGGTAATTACATGCTTTCTTATTGCAAAGGAAATAATATTTAAACAAATAAAAGTAGCAACTGAAATATCCTTTCAATTACTCCCCAACTTACAATAATTCACTTTGGTCTCTCGATCTTACTTCAGCCATGTGTATAATTTTAATATCATTATTTATATATGATTATTATATGAATTTAACTCATTACATTTTTTGAACATATATGTTTTCTTTGTATATAATATTCTGATTGAAAAAATTGCTTTGATATTTTCTATCATCAATTCTTTTACAGTTGTTGAGCCCATCAGAGAAAAATTTAATAAAAATATTCGTTTATGGTAAGTATTGTTAAATATTCACATAACAATAAGCTAATATTACGTATAATTATGTTGATTTATATGTGAAACTTTTTGATATGAAATAAATAAATGTGAATATTGCATATATTCTCGTCCTATTTTACAACAAATTATAGGATTGCAAGTGAAATGCTTAAGCATAAATAAAACTGTATAATGTGCCAAAGTACAATTTTCATCAAATGTTAATTGGTGGAAAAACTGAAAAAAAATAATCCCCCTCCCCCGAAAAAAATGGCATATATGAATACTATCTGCAGAGAGAATGGGCTAAAAAAATTTTTAGAGATTTGCCCAACAACATGATGTTAAATGAATTTGTAAATTTAAACCAATTTTACTAAATGCTAATATTGCCATCAAATATGTTTCAAAAAAATTTTTTTTTGAATTTGTATAATTGATTGAACTAAATCTTTGTTGTGTTAAGTTAATTGTGACTATTTTTTGTGATACTGTACAGTGGAAGCCAAAATTTGCCAAAAATGTTTTTAACCAAATAAACATTGAAATTTTACTCAATGCTCAGTTTTATTGCTCTAAATCAGCTATTGAAAGTATATTAATTAAAATAAAAGAGTAATATTGAAAATTCAATAAGACAGGAAATGTCAATTTATTTTAGGTTACATGAAGATGCATTTTGAGTTTAATTTAGAGCTCTATTTATAACTTGTGCAAAATTTGAAAGCTAACATAAGCATAATTCAAATAGAGAATGAGGTGGTAGATTTTTCCCTACATTTTTAAAAAGTTCTTAAAAGTGCTTAATTTTCCCTTTTTCAAAATCAGATTTTTCCTTTACCATGTTGATTTTTGCTACTAATTATGCAAAAAGACACAGTTCACATTGTTCGATTCAACGTTTTCACAATTAATTCAACTCCAATTTGGCGTACCGTCGGTCCATAGTGTATGAAAAAGCCATTAGTTTTACATGATTCAAAATTTCGTGATTTTTGACAATTTTCAAAAACAATGCCATTTTTTTTCTTGTTGACATGACGTTTAAAACAAGATAAAACAGTCAATTGTCAAAAACTTTCCAACCCTGCCTGATTATGATACTTTTTAAAGTGTTTAAAAATGTTTTTTGAGTGCTTGAAGAGTGCTTAAAAGGTGCTTATTTTTTGTTGAATAATTTAACTACTCACCCTGATATAAATAATTAAAAGTTAATCTGTTATGAAGTCTCTAAACACTGTGAGTTATAAAGATAAATAAAGTATCATGAAATAGTTACATTTTATTATTTTTATATTTATTGTTGTTTTTTACAGGAGTGAATATGACTCTCTGCTTACCAATCTTCGTCAAGTACTTGAAGTAGAATTTCCATCTCCCACAACTGCTGCCAAAGAAGTGAGTTTATATTTTTATTTTATTAAAAACTTATTTTGGAAATTATTACAAGTCTAAAGAATCATAATTCGTGCTTGTAGTAGCCTCATAGCAGTTCGGAGCATATAAGTCAACTTAACTTAAATTGTTATCTTAATTTTTGAATTTCACTAAAGTTTACGTGAATGTAGCTTACTGAAAGTGGTTTAAAGGATGAATCTCCAGCACTGTAATCTGTAGATTATTTTATTATCTACCGTTAAGAAAAATAAAATTTGATGTTCTGCTAAAAATACATATCATTCATTTAATTGCAGTGTGACATGAATTAACCTTGTCATGCTATGCACAATGTTTTAATGCTTTTTAAAATATAACAATCAAACTTTCATAAAAACAGGCTATTTTTAAAATGGCTATCTTTGACGGCAATGCAAATCTGTAAATATCTCACAAAATTTCCTGCTGTTGACTGCAACACACTTACTGATAAAGTATCTCATTCTCTGCAGATTTTTTTTAATGTGAATTAAAGTCTTATAAGGTTATAAGCACAAACTACTTTTGACTCCAAGTTAAACCTAACTAAAAAATCTATTGAATTCAAGTCTGGTGAATAAGGTGGTCATTCTCATGTTGTTATAAAGTCTAAAAAATGCAGTACCTTTAACTGTGTGTACTGAAGCAGAATCTTATTTGAACACATTTGTTAAAAATCCATCCCCCCTCCCCATTTAACTTCTATTAATAAAGCATAACATCTCCCAAAAATAAATTGAAATGATACATTATGTTTTAAATCTTATCCAAATTATGTCTTAATACTCTATAAATGAGTTAAATCATATTTTTCTTTATAATCTGCTGCAATTGAATATGTATGATATGTAATTTCTAATAACTAATATTATTTATCCTCAGGAATTTTGTTTGGAATGTGGCATTTGCTATTCTCATCTTTATAACAATGCAGTTCCAGAAATAAATTGTGATAATTCCAACTGCAATCAGGCTTTCCATCGAGAATGTTTATATGAGGTTTGGATATTCATTACCTTTTTATTAAAAAATACATTAATACTTTTTTTTTTATTCTAATTACGTATATAACATGGAATGTTTATATGAGGTTTGGATACCCATTACTTTTTTTATTAAAAAATACATTAATACTATTTTTCTTATTCAAATTATGTATATGACTTGCCACAACCATTATAATGCTAAATGAATATTGCAACATAATTGTGATTTGGGAATTATATTAATTATTTACTAAGTGCATCTTTTCTGTTTTTTGTGTCTTAAAATATATATATAGTTTTATAAATAGCCACAATTAAAGAACTCATTTTAAAAGTGAAATTCTTGAATAACAAATACTTTTAGTAATAAATAGTATTTTTTAACAGTTATTAAATATTCAACAGAATTTTCAATTGCCATATTAATTTGTTTAGAAACTAGAGCATTTATAAGCAAGTGAAATTAATAAAATAGTAATATTTTTACCCATAAAATCTGTTGTCTAATGTTCTTGAAATACTCCTCTATAAACCTGTTGAATGCGAAATTTATTCTAATAAAAAAATTGGAATGTGCCAAAGCTTACTCTGTTTTTTTTTTTTTTTTTTTTTTTTTTTTTTTTTTTTTTACTAAAATGTGGTTTGCATTACTTTTATTTATGTAACTACTATCGACCACGTTTTCTGCATTTGCATCATTAATCACACATTTGTATCATGGTCTTTACTATGTAATATAATAATACCGAAATTGTTAAGAAGATAGATCAAACTCATTTGCTTTTAAATTTTATATTTCTTTCAATGAAACTTGATGTCCCAGTCCAGTATGATAAATGTGTAATGACGTTTATAAACATCAAGTTTATAATCATACAATATCATAACTTAAATGTCACTAAATTAAAAGAAGTAAGGTTCTTTTGTTTAAACATATCATTGACAACAATATCATTTCAACAAGAAAAAATTTCTTTTGATACTATTGTATTTTTGTATCCATTTTATTTTGTTATTCTTAATTATTTATTATAGGAAATGATACTAAATATTTTATTTGTGTTATTTTTAAATAACATGTACAAAATTTACGAAAGAATTATCTAAAAGGACAATTTGATGTTTTTTCATTGGTTCAATCAATTTTAATATTTGAAGAAGTTGATCTGAATTAAATTACGCTGTCTTTAATTACATGATTATTAGCTGAAATACAGACATGAACTCTATAAGCAGTAACAATGAACTTCCCATGCTCTGTTTTATATTTTATTTTATAACCATTGATGAACAGTCGACCCAATTTTGAGTTAACAACTACCTATGTTCAACTTAGTAGCCTTGTAATTTTGAACCCAGTTCACCTGATTGGAGAGACGAGTGCTCTATCACCTGAGCCACCTCGGCTCTCCATGTTGGGTTGTGACCTTTTTGATTCGTAGACTATTGATACAATTGCTTCCATTGATACAATATGCTTCTATTGTTCTCTATGTCCCTTGTATTTATTGTTGTAGTTGTCTGTTAATCTTGCCTTCAGAAATTAAAAAATAGTTTTAATTGTTGAAAGAGCATTTAATGCTTTTAAATTTCATTTATAAACTGATATTCTTTCATTTTTAATAATTTTGAAATGTTAAAAAAAGTTTTTATGTTGGAAGCATTTTCGAAAGTATATGATATGTTTTCTTTTGTCTTTCAATTATACATTTCCATACCTGCCAACTCTTATGCTTTTCAAAAAAGTGACACTTTCAGAGAGCTTGCATGTTACTATATATATGATCTAATTATTCATATGTAATAGTAGTTCTTAAATCTTTTAAAACTGTATTTATTTGAAGAAGAATAAAATGGGATTACACGAAATTTGCCACCACATTAAATGTAGAAATAAAATCTTCTGGGAAAACCAGAAGAGTTGGCAAGTATGCATGTCTACTTACCACAAAATTTATTATTGATCTTTAAAATGTTTTCAAGAATGAATCAATTTTAATAGTTTTATTTACCTTGAATAATCTTATTTTTTAATTTCAGTATATTAGAATGTTACCTGATGTGAGAAGTAGCTTTAATAAGCTGTTTGGAAAGTGTCCTTATTGTGAAACTGTAAGTTTACAATTATAATTCTAAAAATAAAAATTTTTAGTTTAATTGTATGCCCTAGAGCTCGAAAAACCGCCCGTCTTTGGCGGTCAAAAATTCCCCGAAGACAACAAATTTCTCGAATCCAACGTCCGCCCGGACGGCCATTTTCCCGTTAATGTTCGTGATACATTTTCAATTTTTGTTATCTTACAAGAGTTTAACGCCTCACTTCTAAAATGACCCTCTAATCTAGAAATACAGCAACATACTGATCGTAGTGGAATTGATGTTTTCTCTGTCTGGGAGTATTGCAGGGATTGAAAGAGGTTTTTCAGCAATGAACTTACAAAAAAACACAATATGTACTGGTCTTAAACACGGAGCGTTAAACGCAATTATGAACATCTGCCTGGATGGAAAACCCCTTTCAGATTTCTGTGCAGAAACCTCTGTTAATCATTGGCTTGATTGTGGAACTGGCAAGCGTCATATTTGATTCATTTAGAAAAAGCAGTAACCTCGGATAAATTGACATTCCAGATAACTTGACCTTTGTCATTTAAATTATTTCATAAAAGAAATACTAGGCTTTACTATTAGTAACCTAGTATTTCTTTTACTGTATAATGTAATCCTGGTAACTACTAATTCATTGAGCAATTTATATAAATGTTAGTAATAAATAAGAGAAAATTATATTTTTATTTATTTAGAAGCTACGGGTTAGTTTCAAAGAAAGACGAGTACATTGTTGGACAAGCCGTCCTCAGGGACGGGGATTTTTCGAGCCCTGGTGTGCCCTGTGCCATTAAAGTTTAAAACGAGCTCAGTCCAAAATACTTATTCAAAATGCCTTTGAAAGTGAAATCTATACTAATACAATCCTTATTTAAATAATAGTTAATGTTGTAATTATCCTCCCACTCTGAAAGCATCATAAACATTTACCTAATTTGTAATACCTTAGTGAGAAATGTTTATTATTATTATTTCCTGTTAAATTTCTGTAAATTAATGGAGCTGGCTTGAAACTAATGCCCAGCTTATAGAATCTGTATATTTAAAACCATTTTTAATCAATCCTATATAAACGGCAGTAAAAATTGTATTAAATTTCAGTAGAAGTGCATAATGTTTTCTCCCAAGTTAAAGCTTCAAAAAAAATTTGTTAGTTTTTTTTTTTTTTTTTATAATATATGGCAAATTTTCTTTGAATTTTTTTTTTTTTTAAACAATGAGAGAAAGTCAATTTTTAAATACGCATAGTTAAAGAATTTTAAAATTGTGCTTCTTTCTTTTTTTCAGCCTCTTTGGTGTATGATACCATAAACCAGGAAGAAAAATATTGTGGAATATGATATTGTTATTAAATGTATCGGTGTAAATATTTTTGATTTAAATCACTGTTTTTTTTTCTTTGCTGTTTACAGTGTTATGTGAAATGTGTGACACAAAAAAATAATTTATAATATTGTAAAATAAAAATTTTAATTTTCATAAAATAAAATAAAACGTTGTAGATTGGAGAAGTGATATAGTTCAAATGTCTTGCAAGTACCTCTTAGTAAGTGCTATAATGATACCAAAAATAATTTCTTTCTTTATAACTTTAAAACATTCTAAAATCATTCATGTTCAAATGTGTAACTAACATTTAACTTAAATGGCTTGTTTTGAATATGAATTAAAACCCATAAAAAATCAGTGTAGTATTAAAAAATATGCAGGTTGCTGAAGACTGGGATATCTTTAAACAGAAGTCTTTGTTACAGAAGAAATATTGAGAACATTTTTTGTCAAAAATATTTATGCATTTTTTAAAATTTTCTGAAACAAATCCCTTTGTTAGGCCTACTGCCTACTTTTTTTGCCAATTTGGTAAGTACCATGTTTCTGAGTATGTTGCATCAGATGTGTAGTATTCATTTTTGATGCAATCACAGAAATACAAAGTTACATCAGAAATTTTCATAATTTAAATTATCTTTCTCAGCATGCTTCTTTTTTATGGAGCAATAGCTCTGTTTTTCTAGAACTTTTAAAATAAGGATATGGTTGCGTTGGGTTATGGTTAAAAAGCAGGCAGTAAACAATGCAATGGGGACCAACTTTTGATCGTACTGCCAACGGAACTATTAAAATCACATTTCCCAGGCAAGATAACCCCGTCTGAGTTAGTCGTCATTTATTTAAATAATGTATAACAAAAAGAAGGAGTATGGAAACATAAGTTAAAATTATTTGCGGAATGAATATACTGAACTCCCAGTTATAGTTAAACGAAATTTCGGTCCCTTGAAGGTTCACTATTATTGACTGTATTATAATTAGATTTACCAGACTTCCAAATAAAAAAATATTAATCTTAAATTTGCATTTGGCCTCTATACGTAATTTGCAATAAACATTTAAATAAGGCCAAAATGCAGCCCACTGTCACACATAGAAGAGCTTAAATAAGGAAATCATAAATATTGATGCAAAAAGTAAACAAGCTAAGACGAAATTCCTTACTGGTCCCTCTCTTTTTCAATCACCAACTTCTCAGCCTTCCTTCACCTCTCATTGTCTGAAAATTCGATGTGTCGGATATAGAGAAACACTACAAAAATAGGTAGCTATGTACAGCAAGGTTCAACTGAGGAAAAGAGACGCTAGTTTAAACTTATCATAAAATGAAATGAAAGCTATTAATTCAAAGCAGTGCAATTTCAGGAAAATCAAAACATAGAAAATTTAAATGAATTGCATGACAAAGATGGATGTAGCAATAAAACAACTGCTTTTAATATATATGTTGTTGTTGTAGTTCATTTACGTTGTGGCGACGGTCTGGGAAACATCCCTGAGGATGATCCTCAAAACATGTAATCACAATTTTGATTCTCTGCAGAGGGGATGACAACAACCCCGCTTCGATTTAATATATATGTGTGCGAGCCGTGGTGGCTCAGGGGATAGAGCGTTCTGACTCTTGTTCAAATCCCAGCAATGGCTGGTCGATGCAATCTTGCACCGACCATAGTGCTGACGAAAAATATCCTCAATGGTAGATAGATCATGGGTTAGAGTACCCTTGCCATCAGACTAACCATAGGAGGTTTTCGTGGTTTTCCTCCCCATGTAACGCCAATGCGGATTATTTCCATCAAAATGTCCTCCATGAAGGCAAATTACTCCCATTACCTGATCCAGGAGTTCCCTTGTCTTCTGGATTGGGTTCAAAATTACAAGGATATGGAGTTGATCATTAGTAGTCGTAAACTCAGAATTTGGTCGAATGTTCGACCAAACGACTATTATAAAAAATTATATATAAGCATTTAGATTCCTCGTCAAAAAAGCAGATACGTAAGGCTCACAAGTTTGTTTTTTGATGAGGAAAAAACTAAAATGCTGTTGAGATCTTAGGAATCACAAATCAAGATGTGACTGAACCAGTTAGATTGCTGGAATAAACCGAAGTGGTAAAATCATTTTTGATGTCAACTACAAGTTTTAACTGTCTATCAAACTGATTTTCATTCAGACTTTTTTCACTAGGGATTTAACACTGAAACATTATTTTGCGACCATTAATGTGTGTACTTTGTTAACCTCATTCTTTACAAAAATTCTAAGAGTATAAAATGTTTTGATGCTACAGCTTTATTGCATTCATATGCAAAGTAATTATTTAAATGATTGTAGCGTTAATTAATTATTAGAAAAATCATAAATAATAATAATAAAATCGATATAGTTTTAAATGAATTTTTGAGTACATTTTAGATAAGTAAGTTTATTTAAGAATATCTTTTCTTTTTTTTTTATCTCTTCTAAATATTAAGTTTTATATGAAGACGGAAATTATTTACCATTGTATTTATTCATCTTAAATCTTTCATTGTCATGATTGTCTGTCATATTTTTTTAATAGTAAAAATCATATTTAGGAATATCTTAAGACGAAAAATAGGCCATTGCAGATAATCTACGAAAAATATTGATAATTTTTAAAAACTGCAAATACATCTCATATTACACGTTTTATTACCATGTTTTCTCGTTCGAAAGGTAGAAAGGGTTTTGAGGTTTAAAAAGTATATTTTCAAAATAAAAATCTCGTTCTTAATAAATCATTGTCGAGCATGTTGTGCATAGACTTGCGACATTATTTCGCTTAATATTAATTCCATTTTCTTTTACAAAAAATTAAAGAAATAACAAAGCATTATTTACGTTTAAATTATACATAAATTATTATAACTTGAAAATAGATCAAGACTGTATCTTGAAATATCAATATTTTTTATGCATCTATAATTGAAATTATTTTTACGCGATCTTGTGAATACACTGTCTTACGATAAAAATTTAATAAACGATAATATCGTGGTCATTATTAATAAGATTAAATCGCGAAAATAATTAATTTCTAAATGATAACGATGGTTTTTGAATGCAATTCTAGTGTTGTTGTAGTTCATTTACGTCGCACTAGAGCTGCACAATGGGCTATTGGCGACGGTCTGGGAAGCATCCCCGAGGATGATCCGAAGACATGCCATCATAATTTTGATCCTCTGCAGAGGGGATGGCATCCCCGCTTTGGTAGCCCGACGACCTGCACGCGAAGTCGAGCACTTTACGGTAGAACAGTTTAACGAGGACTAATACCGCACATCCTCGGTCCCTACGCAGACTGATCCAAGTGGTCACCCACCCGCACACTGACTGCAGCCAGTGATGCTTGACTTCGGTGATCTGCTGAGAACCGCGTGTTAACAATCAGTCCACTGCGGGACGAAGTTCTAGTGATACCACGCAATATGTAGGGAGAAAAAAAAACTATATATAGAAATATTAACTTTTGAGCTAGAGAAAAAAAGCTATATAATCATATTTAGAATAATTCATTTGGTTTTGGCGAAGTTACTCGTTAAATTATTAGATTTAAAACAGCTATGACGTGATCATTGTGTTAAGATTCTTGCAAACGTGGTATTTGAATACTTATTACTAAACTTAATCTTGCTCCTCGAACAATATGCTAACACTACACTAAGTTGGACAAATGGAAAGGGGCCAAATCCAGACTGCCAAAAAAGCGAGTTATTCAAAATCTAGCAACCATGTCACCTTTTTTAACAATATATCTCTTAATAACTAAAGTCCCGCAGTGGACTGATCGTTAAGACACGGTTCCCAGCAGATCACCGAAGTCAAGCATCACTGGCTACGATCAGTGTGCGGGTGGGTGACCACTTGGATCAGTCTGCGTAGGGACCGAGGGTGTGCGGTATTGGTCCTCGTTAAACTGTGCTACCGTAAAGTGCTCGACTTCGCGCGCAGGTCGTCGGGCTACCGAAGCGGGGGTGCCATCCCCTCCGCAGAGGATCAAAATTGTGATGGCATGTCTTCGGATCATCCTCCGGGATGTTTCCCAGACAGTGGCGTATCTAGGGTATGGCAGGCGGGGCGAGAGCCATGGGCACATTATTTGAAAAAAGGCGCAAAATCAACCAGCACCAACGTTTCTTTCTTTTTTTCAAAATATTTTGATATTTTGTTTGTTTTAAAAAAATAAATTTCACATACATACAAATACAAATTTTAAAAACAATAATAAAAATTTTAAAGAACTAAATAAAACACTGAAAAGAATCATTTAGAAAACTCTCCAGAATGCAGAATAAAAACTTCCAATGATCCTCAGATAAATCTTTATTTTTCCAGTACCACAAGCAAAAAGATAAGCAAACACCTCTTCATATCACATTACCAGGATGTTAAAGGGCAATTATCTGGGGATGAATAGAACACCTGCAGGCAGAGAATAGCCCTTTGGTGGTGACAGAGGGCAAAGAAATGTGAAAACCATGGAGTGTCCCTGTCTAGTTTAGCCCAATTATCATACCCTTAAATGCTTGTAGATCTTAAATTTTATCAGGGGTGAAAATCACTTTGAAAAGCGGCTTTCGAATTTGTTGAATATACAAATAGAACCCTTGCTGTAAATTGGCGTAAATCCTTCCAAAAAGGGAGGTTTTGCCACACATGGTGGGAATCACTGTCACAAAATATTTAAATACTAAAAATAGGAGATGCCTCTGTCTTGCTTAAACCAATGGTAATACACCCCATCTATTCCCTTTTTATGAAAAAAAAAAGACAGTCATAAGTGTAATTTAAACGAAGTGTTAGGATTTTCTTATAATCAAGGATTAAATTGTAAGTAATCATTTCTTATTTATGCATCATGCTCACTTTATTATTTCACGTTATATTTTGTAGCGATCGATTTATTTTCTTTTCTAGCAATGCCAACTGCTCCACTTTCTTTAAAACATTTTATTGAGTGGTAGTTAAAAACGAAACCATGCAGAATTTAAGATAATTCTGGTGAAATTTATAACTCTCACCTGAAACAAAATTATGTTTCATATAATTTTTTTCAATTATTTATTATTTATACGTAGAGGGGGGAAATGGTTTTACATTAAATAAGCAAAGAATCATACAATAAATATAACTTTAGTTCTCAATAAAAAATATTTTTCTACACGGAGCAGAGCAAGTTTGCATCTTTGTATAAGTAGATTGAGAGGGGCGTTTACTACATTATAATATTTTGTTTTTGTATATAATTATTTTTATTAAAAAGAACATTTAATATGCACAATGATATTTTGGTAATAAAAAGTGAACTTTGTGTAATTAAATGCTCGTTATTGTATTATTATTATTAAAAACAATGACTTAATGGGGAAAAGAAAATGAATGTTAAAATTTGAAATATTGGAAACATAATTTTTCAAGTTTCCTGAAAAATTATTGCAATAAGTAAATATTTTTGTGTAAATTGCGTATCATTGGCTCAGTTAAGAGTGCCGACTACCGAGAAATAGATTTCTTTTCATTCATTAAAACAGTGCTTCTTAACCTTTTTGATATAATGGACCATTTTAAAATTTTTTTAAGAAGTCACGGACCACCCCCCTGTGAAAAAAAATAATTGCAAAAAACATCAATTATTAGAAAACATTTAATTTTATTATTTTAGTAGTATAAAAAATTTTTAAAATTAAAATTTTTAATGAGAAGGTTGCTGCTGCTTTTCCTTAATTAATAAATTTAATTGGGGGATGGTTTTCGATAAAGCAACGTGTATATCATGTTCAACATTCAATCGATTTCGATGTTATATTTTTATTGTCACAAGTGTGGAAAATTCCGCTTCGCAAAGATACACTGTAGCAAACGGAATTATAGCTGCCATAGTTCGATTTACAAGCAATGGGTAGGCTTTCAAACGTTTTAAAAATTAGGAGTAGTCAGCGGACCCCCAAAATATAACTCATGGACCCCTTAGGGGTTCATGAACCACAGGTTAAGAAACCCTGCATTAAAAGATAGATTTTAGGTTTGAACACTCATAAAAGTTCAATTTATTTATTTTTAATTAATTAATTAATTTTTTTAATGTATTTATTTATTGAATGAATAGATTAAGGAACGCATCTGTTAGTTTCTCAAACTGATTTTTTTTTTTTGCTTTTAAGTCACAGAAATTCACAAACAATTTTAATTTTAAATTAATAACTTAAGCTCAAGTTTAAATAATCCTTTTGTTTACAAATTGAGAAAAAAAGATATGTGTAATTTATCAAGACCTTACTTTGTATTTTTTTTAATTTCAAAGCATCTCAGACACAAAATTGTTTAATCTTTTACCTGCTATAGACCTATTTTGGTAGTCATAAATTTTACTTGAAAAAACTGTTTTTAAATAAATAATATAAAGTGTTTTAAATAAATAATATAAAGGTTCATATAAAGTGTCCTTTATTTATATATTTGTCCATTATAATTAAAATAAAATGGAAACAAAATATCATTGAGACTATAATATGTATTTTATAACTATCTATTAAAGCAGCACAATATCAACAATCTTTTTTTTTTCCATTAATTGATTCCCTTTATTTTAAGAAAATAAGTAAAAATAATAATAAACATCTTATCGAAAAATTCGAGCTTGTTTATTTATGAAACATATGCATTTTTATAAAAATTCAAAAAGCCCTCTCTCCTCAAAATATTCAAAAGATCTATATTTCGCTTTTTTTTAAAAAGAACATCTTAAAACTAATTAAATTCAATTAATTTTGGAAAGACTTATTCGGATAATGGCTTTGTCTATAAAATATCGATGGTTAAATCCTTTATTTTGAATATTAATTATTTGTTGCTTGTAAACTGAAGTTGCATTTTAATGTAAAGGTTCTCGATTGGGTAAATTTTTAACCGCTTAAAATTTTAAACTTACTTATCACCCCAGACAATATTTAAATTTTAGAAAAATGTGTGTGCATCATTAAATTTTTAAACGAATAACAGATAAGGCAAAATTTACTTTATTAATAATTATGTATTTGTCGATCTATGTGTTTGGATTAAATTAGATCATATGAATTTTAAATAATTTTTTCTGTAAACATGCATTTCGTCCCTATCTTTTTTTTATATTTTCACCTAATTGCCGCTTGAGTGTAAAATTTAAGAAACGACATTTTTATTAACTAAGGTTTAACGTAGTAATTTGGTCACATAATAGTCTACTTTGGTTTTAATAAACCTTAATTATAGAAACTTCTCAGAACTATTCAAAATATTTAATAATAATATTACATTACCTTCCTTTAAAAAACATTTTATGCCCGCTCAAAATAATATATTTTTTTTAGGTAATTCTTTCAGCAATTTTTTTTTTATCATAGATTATTGTAAAACAGTTTGTATTTATTATATTAATTCAGAACATTTCTTCTTAAAAAATTAAGTTTCTATCCTCTATTTCATTTTTTTATTTATTTTGTGAAATATGTGAAAATTGTGTGACGAATATGAACTAAAGAAATTAATATGTGTTTTTAACATTTTAATATTAGTGCAGATTTTCTAAATGTGTTTTCAGTTATTATTGTACTATTGTTAAATTTTTGTTTCTTTACATAAAAATAATATTCCATTTAGGTAGCTAAAATTTAAAGGAAATATATTAGGGGGGAGGAGGGTGTCATTACGATGCACAGAGTTTCGACCTGTTTTTCTAATCTAAGCTTCTAGGGAAAATTTTGAAGATCAAAAACATAAATTCGATGAAAAATGAATGACATGTTTACCAAGCTGAAGTAAGTTTTTATATTCAATTTTATTGCTCAAATTATTGTATGCATTAATTTTTTAGCTTATTTCTATGGATTTAAAGAAAAATAAAGTCATTTACAATTTTATCGTAATATTTCGTAATTTAAAATAAAAGATTTAACTTTTCTCTATCGAACCATTAAAATTTTAATTGTACATGATTATCTGATACTAATAATAGGATTATCAAAGGTAATTCTTTTTCTAATTTACTTGATAGGTTCCAACCACCTTCGGACTTATGTGTATAAAGTGAACAAACAAAAATTAAAACGAAGAATTTTTAATTTAAATACACAAACTTTTAATTAAATATTTAATTCTTTTGAATAGTCCCAAGTCTACAATATGATTTTAAAAAAAGTTTTATTACCCTAAAAAAGAAAAAAAAAACCGAAACGAAACTAAAATGTCTATACTTTTAGTGTCTTTATTTTCCTTTAAAAATTTCAAGCACAATGGCTCAAAAATATGTACATAGTGGTTTCCATTTTCTCTAACTACTTTAATATTAATTATTATCAGCATTATTAAAGAAGGTATTTCTTGAATTATCACTAATAATCATCCGAGTTTAGAATATATTAAAGATAATAAAATCTATTGCGACTTTTGATTTCCAGGATCTTTTCCCCTTTCTAAACCAAAAGATGTCTTTTTGAATTATTACTATGATTTTAAAAATATCTTTCATTGTGATTTTGATCATTGGAAAATTCTAATTAATTTTTGTCTTTTTAATAACTACCTTTACAATGAATAGAATTTTTATTCAAATTGATGGACTACCACAAGGATCTAATTTTTCATCTCTCTTAGCTAACTTATTTTGGCACTATTATGAAGAAAAAAATCATGCTCTTAATATTAAACATGTTTTTAAATTTATTGCTCAGCCTTTCATCCCTTCAGTGGGTCGATAAATGAGTACCAAGCATGCTTGGGAACTAAACACTGGGGGTTTTGCGTTCGACTGACCACCTAACCAGAACATCTGCTCCTGCACCCCAGAGCCCAAGGTCAAGTTAACTGAGATGGGCACAGTAGGCTTTGTTCCTCTATGGGCTGTCGCGCCACTAAGTTTAGTTTTTAGTTTAGATTTATTGATGATTTAACTATCTTTAATTTTCAAGGTTACACAATTTTTTTTAAATAACATTTACCCGGAGGAATTAATCTTGTTTTGTAATCAAGATGATAATATTAATTATAATTTTTTAGATTTGGGTATTATAAAAGAAGAAAATATCTGCTTTGTTGATTTAAACGATCAAAGAAGTGATTTTAATTTTAATATAAATAAACTAATTACTTTAAAATTCTAATGTTTCTAAAATGCTTTTAATGTTTAGAATTCTAATCTACTTAAATACCATTTTTAATTAACTGAATAGAATTAAATAGAACATAAAGTAATGTTTATTTATCCAAAAAAAAAATAGGCAAACTCTTTAAAAATTTGATAAAAAAACAATGGATATTCAACTAAAGTAATAAAAATTGTGAAATCATTAATTTTATTGTATGTTATTATAAATAAGTTTATTAAAAACTTCTTGGATAATTTATATAATTTCTACCATGTGCAAATGCATTTCGGGCAATTCCGTGGCTAAAAATATGCGCAAAATGGCGATTCGTGTTTCTTTCTCTCTTTTTTCCCCCTCTTAAATAAATGTGATTTTTCTAAAATCATTAAAATTGTATAATTGAATATCAACTTTATTAATTATGAACTTATCCAGTATAATAACACTTTGCGCATATCCATTTTCGAGCAAATCCTTGGTAACTAACAAATCAAACGCGCTTCAGTACTGTATTACACACATACATACATATATACCAGCTGGTGTGTATAGATATAATAGATATGTGTTAAACAATAGAGAATAATAAAAATATTTTAAGAAGGGCGCCGATAGGGAGGATTGCCATAGGCGCCATTTTCTCTAGATACGCCTCTGTTCCCAGACCGTCGCCAATAGCCCATTGTGCAGCTCTAGTGCGACGTAAATTAACAACAATAAATAACTGAAGCAAATTTTCACTTCAAACTCACCAGAATTACAAAATAACATTAATATCTTATGAAATACTGCAGAATTATCCGTTTGAAAATATCGCCTCGCAGAATAACATGTAGTAAGCAGCTGCAAACTTTCTAACCGGAACTAGAGCAGGTACTGGAGATTGTTATTGTTTACACTTTTACTGAAAACACCGTCCATACACGTGCGCATTATAACTGCACGTGTTAATATTAAATATGATATTATATAAAATTTATTTGTATTTTTTGAATGAATAATTAGAAAAGCAGCTTCCTGGTATCAGCTTGTTTAAAGTTCCAAATGTAAGCTTTTAATTATGATTTCGTTTGTTTGACTTTTATGCTATTAAACTTATTTTATGCTTTCAATAATATCGTAAGGATACTCTCTTTTCGAATTGTTTTTTAAACATCAATGTAAATAAATTTTGTTTTAAATCTTCCAGTTTGATCCACAAGTGTAATCTTTGCTTCTTGTCTATTTAATTTGTTTATCAGTTGTTTTAATTATTACTTAATCGTTAAAGTGATTGGTTTTTTCAAAAATTGCTTATTTTGATTGATGTGATCATCTAAACAATTATAGTTTGTAAAAAGTAATTCTAAATAATTGCAGTTTTTCATTCGAACATCCAGTTAACAGATTGAAATTTATGAAACACATTGTTAAAAATAGAATAATTTTACACATTAATTTGAATTGTAAGGAACATTCATTTATATGGATTTGTATGGCTTTCACTTAATAATAAATGAACTGAATCAGGCAAACATACTGTGATATCATTAATTTATTATTTTATTAATTACGGTAAAGTACCTAAGATTTTGGATTTTCCTTGTGTTATGGTAAAATTTATTGTTGTAGTTTCTAATTGTACTATGGAATGCTCATATCAGGTATTATAATTTTACTTGTTTGAATGACAAAATATTTGTTTGCCGTTGTATGACTTGTTTGACCGTATTTAGAAATTAAATAATTTTTTAATCACAAATTAATGTTAATTTCTTTTAATATACCTATCAAAAGAGATTTTATAATACATATTTTCTGATATGAGTTGTTTATATATAAATACCTCACTTTATTTATATTATTTTTTTAAGGATATTAATCTTCTTGAAAAGTGGCAAAGAGCAATTCCTCGTGCAGATAGGATGCTTAAGTTCACTGATCATGTTTGTGCTTTGCATTTTGGTGAAGATGATATTGAGATCCATTATACAGTTACATTACCCATTATCAAGTTACATTCATGTCAGTTTATTTTTGGGCTATGTAATTATATGTCAGTCGTTAAGATATAATATGAATGTTTCATATCAAAATATGTTTTTCTAGGTGGTTTGGAAGCAAGAAAGGGAACGGCCTAGATTGAAACCTTCTGCCACTCCTTCTAAATTCCCAAATTGCTGGCTATGTTGTCAGAGAGGCAGAAAAGTTTTCTAATTGCCATACTTGTTTAGACAGCCTAGTTTTTCAAAATGTTAATCCTTCCTATGCTGAATTGATAAAATTAAAGTCTAATGGTGGGTAACTGCTTCCCTCAGAGGAATTATTTAATTGCATTTCTTTATTAGAGAATACAAGTATGTCCACTGTCAACAACACCAATTTAAATATAAATACATTAAATGATATATGCGATAATCTGGAGGATTTAAATGTTACCCTATTAGGCTGCTCTGATGAGCACAAACATTCACTGACTGTGTCCATTGTAAATTTCTTTATTAGAGAATACAAGTATGTCCACTGTCAACAACACCAATTTAAATATAAATACATTAAATGATATATATGATAATCTGGAGGATTTAAATGTTCCCCTATTAGGCTGCTCTGATGAGCACAAACATTCACTGACTGTGTCCATTGTAAAATTATTTTTAATTACAAGAATGCACTTTCTTTGTGATTGCTCCAATCACATTGATGTTCGCAAAATTAATTAAACGAAAAAATATAGAAAATTATCCAAATTATAAGTTTTTAAAACTGTGAAATCGTCATTTGTTTTTAAATTAAATAGTTTTATGTTCATAAAAATACAATCTTGGTGGTATCTTTCATTTATTTATATCTGATTTTTTTTATGTTATTATTTTCTTCAATGAAAATTGTAAATTAATTTATTAGGTTCATCTTTGTCTTGAATATAAGCAAATTTCTCTAGCTTCTACCTGGATCTCTTATAATTTATTTCATAGATTTGTGTATTTTGCTGATTGATTCTTTAAAAATTTCCTTTTTTTTTCTGTCATCTGTTTAAATTTATATATTAATGTTAAAAAATTTTGTGTATTATTGTTTGTATAAAACAATTCTTAATGAACCATAAGATTCTTAATGAACATCTTAATTTTTTTCAGTTGTTAAAGTATCGTACAGAAAAGAATTTACAGAACGAAATTCGGAAAAAACTGAAAGTATGTGAATAGGTCGGTGATCAGATGCCAGATTGCAAATAAGTATAGTTGCATTTCTAAAACTTTATGCTGTAAAAAGAATTGGCTTTGTGCTTACTTTGCTAATAAAATAATATTTTTATGTAGTGAAAGAGCTAAACAGCACAACTCCTTAAAATTGTTTCCGGTTTCGGAATTTAACGGAAGTAAACAATTTAAGTTTTTTGTTTATTTTTTCGCCTCTAGCATAACTAGTTTCATTTATTCGAGTCATATGCTTAGAATATTAATACTATAATAATGGTAAGAGATTTGTTTTACTCCTAATTTAACTAAACAATTTAAATGCCTCTAAATGTTGTGTCTTTTGTTATTTTATGTACATAAATTATGCTCTTTTTAATTCTTATTTTTGGGAAGTAAATAACATTTTATCCTTTAATAAAATCTAGTTATTATGTGAAACTAAAATGAATTGTTAGTATTTAGGAGTGTTATAAGTATTTAGGAAAATTAGAGCCTAGTTTTCTTTCCCTACCATATAACTAAATCTATAAATTACATTTTATCTCAATTATTTTTAATAAATGTTGATGTATTGTAAATTAAATAGTCATTACAGCATAATTTTTCTTATAATAATCTAATAATTGAATTTTTTTTATGTATTGGTTTGGTTATAATATTTCGTGTGATTTTTTTCTTTTATTTTTCAGTATCCTACTTTCGATAGCTTATTATATTGTATTATTTATTTTCTTTGAAAAGGAAAATTAGCAATTTCTTGTGATTTTTCTATTAATTTCGGAAAACTAACTGTACATTATTTATATTTTTCCTACTATATGGGCTTCATTATTTGTCGCAGAAAACTTCTTTCACTTTTGGGTATTTATTTATTTCACCAGAGCAAGTAAATTCAGCTGCTCGATTTATTCAACTTTTAATTCATTCAAATTAAAAATCAGTTGAATGTTTTTTTTTTTTTCATTGCAATTTTATAAGTTCTGACAATCACTGAACACTGAAATATATAAGTACCCGCGATTTAATAGCTTGTCTTCTAGTCTTTTTATTCAAACTTCGCAAATTTTCTCAAATTTTTTAAAAATTTAAATTTTATCGCTTGCATTATTTTAAATAAATATAAAACTGAACTTTAAGAAACGTAAAAGAAACTAGATTGATGTCATTTCATTCTTTTGTTGCGAAAGCAATTTTATAACAACTTGTTCTTAAATTGTTCCGTGGAGATGAAGTTGTTATGAAGATTGTTCTGCTTTTTTATTTTGTAGTTTTGAACTTACTGTCAGAATCAGACTGGAGGCATCACGCTTGAAGAGACTCTTAAATGCCTTAAAAAAGATGCCCCAAGAAATGAATTATTTTAGATTTCATGAAAAAGTTGGGGATATTTCCATATTGTGATGTATTATATAATCTATCACGCAAGCTGCAGTCACCAAGGTGCTAAATTGATTTTAAACTTGCAAGTTTTTTTGGAAAAAAAATATGTAGGTATTTGCCCGGGGGTGGCTACGAGTTATACCTTTTGAGTTGTCCACTTTCTGTGATGTTTTTTTTTTTAGTTTCTCGCGGTCTGCTGAACTTTTAGGAAAAAAATACAAAATAATATGTTGATGTTTGCCAAGGGTTCTCTTCAAATGTGCAAGTTACTCTTTTCAAATAGGTTTCTGGCTGTGATATTTTTTTCTGTTTGCCCGAAACTTATGAAAACTTGGTGATTTTTTGAATCTGAAATTGATATGGAAATCTGTTTTTATTAATCAGTGAATTAATTTACAAAAATTATTAGAAATTTTACAAACTAATTATCTTATGTTATGTTTTTAAAAACTTTTAATTGATGCAGTAAAGGTCCCAATCTGGAAAACAGAATTTTTTGTAAGAAAATTATCAATGGTAACAAAAAGTCAAACATAAAAAAATAATCTTAAGATTATGCATAAATCCTACCGCATTAAAACTATTTTTGTTTTAACTGATGATTTAAAACAAAATTTGATGATTTAAATCAATGATTTCTTTTAAATCCAGATTTAAATAACTTAATAGAGATGTGAAAATCATGATTATTCTGAAGAATAACTCTTTTGTAGGAAGGTGAGGTATTAGTGCAAGATGATAAGAAGTGGGACAGTGTTTGGAACACAGATGAAATTCGAAAAAATAGTGCTAACTGGACTCTTGCTGGAGATGTTGGGGTAAATCTTTGTGTAGTTATATACATATATTATTATAATATAATTGTAATATTATTTATGTATGATATTATTATAATATTATATTATAATATATTTGTAATTATCTTGAATGTTTTTTTTCTTTTCTATGATAAATTACGTTATGTTTTCTTTATTGCCAAAGATATATAAATTTTTTCTAATTGATTTATCATCAGTAATTTTTGTCTTGTTTTGTTACTAGTGCAAAGTACAGTTTGCTATGATGGAAAGTCCCCTATCCACTGTAGCTTAATTCTTATACATATTTTTCATGCATAATATATGCTTGTATACATAATCTATGCATGTGTAAACATAATCCTTATGCATAAGATTTTGTAGCATATCGCAAACATAAAAGAAAAGAAAGCATATTTGTCAATTTTTTATTTTGGAAACAGAAAGAAATATTTGCTTCTTAAAAAGTGTCTAAAAAATAGATGTTTCCAAAAATAGATGTTCAAATAAAAAACTTGGATATGGCACTTATAATAATTTCCAATTAAAAATGATTAAATCTAGAATTGAAATGAATGAAACTCCTTTTAAAGGAAGAGTTCTTTTACAGGTATCATTATTTTATTATTTGTTTGGAAATATTTATTACATTTAATGGATATAATAAAAAGAACATTAAAAAAACATTCAGTTTGCAAATTTTAAGCAAATAATAAATTATTTATGGTGGTTAGAATCCTCAATGTCTTAGCAAAGATATCCAATCAGCAAATATATCCTAATCAGCTAGTATCCTGAATTGCTAGGGAGAAAGTGAGAGAGAATATGAGATATTTTATATTTTGTTAGGAATTTTCATTGTTTTAAAATTTCAAAAAATTACCTTTTTTTAAAGTGTGATTTTTTTTTTTTTTATATAAATAATTAAGTTGAAATATTCTGCTTAGAAACATTTGTAAATTTACAAGAAAAGTAAGATATTATGAAACATTGTTTATTTAGTTATTTAAAATATTACAAAATAAATAAATGTAAGATTATAATTTTTTGTTTGGTAGCCTGTTTTTCAGTAGAATATTATGATACATTTATATTCCATTTTCAATTAATTTAAATCAAGCATTTTTATATTTTATGTATCACTGCAGTTTGTATTATTATAAAACAATTTTTAATGTAGTAATATTGTTTGAAAAATATTATGATTTACCTATTGTATTTCAGTTAGTTATAATTGCATTAATAAAATTAAGTGCGGTTAGAAAAATAAAACATTTTAAATGTGGTTAAAAAAAAAATTATTTAAAGGAAAATTTAATTTAAAAAAATAATAATCTGAATTACATAAAATAAATCAGATTATTACTATTTTTTTAAAAGAAGAAAAAATAACAAACCCTGGTTACAATTGTTAGATGTTTGCTTGTATGTTTTGATTATCTTATTTTCTTATAAATTATTAGAATAAACCCAATAGACAGTAGTTCTATGAATAATTAGCATAAAACTGGACTCTAGCACTTTTTTTTATTGTTATGCCCATCACTGTATAGTTTATTTGCGTTTTTAACTTTTGACATTTATTTTACTCCAGTTATAAAACTTGCTGAATGAAATCTCCCAAAACATTATATCTAGAACACATGAGGTACAAAATGTTGTGGACTCCTTAATTCACAACACAAAGGTATTATACTAAGTTTTATTGTGAAATTATTGTAAATTTTCTTTGTAATCACTGTTGTATATGATAATATATTACTGTAATAATTGTATATTGCTGTGTAAATTGTTTACTTAGTCTAATTTTAGCATGACATAACTGCTTATATAATCTGACATAATAACTTACAGATTTAGATAGAATGAAAAACTTTCTATGAACACAATCAAAATACTTTTTGCATGCAATTTATTTACTCTTGTAATTAGTTTCAAATCTTTCTATTACCACCTAACTTGGACGAAATTCATCTTTAAACCACTGATTTTTTTTAAGTGTTATATTTTTTATAAAAATATATTCATTATTATATACATACCAGCATTATATTTCTTTAAATGTTGCAGTCTTTTGACGACATTATACCAGCTGCTGTTGTAACCTAGTTTAATGTCTTAAAAAAACTGCAACATTGAAAGAAATATATGCTGGTATCTGTAGAATAATCAATATAATTTTATAAAAATTATAGCACTTTAAAAAAATCAGCGTATATTTCTTTAAATCTTGTAGTTTTTTGAAGACATTAAATTAGTTGTTGTATCCTAGTCCCACAGTGGACTGATCCTGAAGACTTGGTTCTCAGTAGAACTCCGAATTCAAGCGTCAGTGGTGGCAGTCAGTACTGCATTCAGTAAGTTTTTATATATCAGAGCTGCGAACTCTAAAGTTCTAGGTTTTCATGATACTTAACAGGTCTCAGGATCCCTCACAGATGCCTTGACGTGAGTGTCACGTTCAGACTTTGCCAATGTGCTTCAACACGTCTATTTCATGCATCAGATTTGAGTTTCTCTCCTCAAAAAAATTTATATAGACCGGATGGTAGCATTTTTTGACTTTAAACCATTAAACCTTTGCTCAATTTCTTAGCCCTGTAAGTTTTAATATGGTCAGGATTAAAAGCACTTCTGGATTTAAGAATACCAAAAACAATATGGATCAACTTACGCATTGCAGCACCAACGATAGCCATATTATGTTTACCCTTTTCCTTTAATCTCTGGCAGAAACTAATAATGATAGGTTTGTGATTCTTAGCTACTATAGCAGGAAAGAAAAGTGCCTTATGTAATGTTTGTGAACCGGATTTACTTAATCTGGGTTCGGCATATACAGAGGAACCTGGCGTCTTATTTCATGGTATATCTCCTGCATATGCTGCCAATTGCCTGGCATCTCTAAAATCCTTTATGTAAAGAAGTTCAGCTAAAATAGCTATTGCTGATTCCTCTCCTATTCCTGGAATAGTTAATAAAAGTTGAAAATTTTTTAACAACTCTTTGTGTTGCTTTAATAGTTCACGTATGGAGCTTTTTATTGTTTCTATTTTTTGTGTTATGTTTATTGCAAGGTCTTCCCAAGCAGTTGCGACTTCTTTGGGCAGTCTCTCTTTTTTTTCTAAGTGGTTATTTACTGATGTCAATTCACCTTTTTTAACGCAGCCGAACAACGATAAAGATGTTTCAATTTTTTCTTTTCAGGAGAAGGTGGTGCCCAGCGAGTTGGTTCCTGCCTTTGGCAATAATCAGCAATAATTTCTGCATCAGTCTGATCATTCTTTTGTCGTACAAGTTTACTCCTTGCATAAGATTTTATGCAATGAGGATTTACTACACTAACAAAATGTCCAGCATTGCGTATAAATTCAGCTAAAGCTTCACTGTAGCAACCAGTGGATTCCATACATGCCTTTACTTCTTCTATGTTATGCTTTTGTAGAAAACTCAGCAGACCTTGAAATCCATGATCATCATTTTTAAGACTCCTTTTTCTAGTTTCATGTTCCCTTTTTTACTTATAATTGTGAGAAAGGCATCAAAGCGATCTTTCGATACGTCTATGCCTAAAAAGTTGTTGATCATATATAACTCCATACATTACCATTTAAAGTGAAAAGTAAGGCTAGTCTTGTGAATACAGAATTAGAACCATTTAGGTCTTTCTACGATACCGTTCAGCCTATACTTTTGAGAAGGGAGCTCTTATCTTTTTTACAGATTTTATATCTAAGTACGCACTCAGAGTTCCTCCCTTCTCCATCTAACGCTTAAGCTTAAAACATTAGATGCTTTCTTCGAGATACAAATACCTATATTTGAGAGAACAATTTAAATAAAAGTGGCATTTTAAATATAAAAAAGCAAAATTGTTGCAACGAAGCTAAGCAAATTAGTTTATATCTAAATGTGGCAAAAATAGGCTAATATAACTGACTTTGCTGTATAGTAGAATTATTATAAAGAAAAGTTCGAACGTATTATTTGGTAGACCAACACGTTCCAAAAAAAACTTGTTCTCACGGTTATTATTTTCAATTAAACAAAAGTGACCATATTATTAATTTAATGATAGAAAGTATTGAAATATATACCTATTGAAATAATGTTATTAGTCATAAAAAAAAACAACTTTACTTTGCTGATTTTTATGGCTACCATATGAATAGTTTAATATAGTGAGTCGATATGTTAGCAGGGAGTAAAAAGTCCGGTAAATCACCTAATGAAATCTTGAATCGAGATAGTGAGAGCACTCTAAAAAAGTCAGATTTTGTTGCTAGAAACCCTATTTCCATTTTTAGTCTGATAAAAAATGCAAAGGATGAAGAGGGGAAAAAGAAGCTTAATCAACTTTTGCAGACACTAAGGAAGAAATTGCCTGAGGGCTTTAAGATAGGAGCTGCTGTAGGCGAAGGGGATTGTTTCTTTGATTCCGTAGCTCAAGGATTGAACGAGCTAAAAGATAAAGGTCTGATTGCAGATAGTAAAAGATTTAGTGTAAAGTCTTTGCGGGAAAATTGTAAGCAATATGCACTACAAGCTAATCAATCAAGAAAAGATTCATGGTTGGGTAATGCTCTAGAAGGAGAAGGTGGAAAGTTTTGTGAATATATTCCGCTTATTGAATTTACTGCAGAAGACATTGAAAATGCAAGTTCTGGTTCGGAAATAAAAATTCTAAAGTTGGAAAATGCTATATGGGGTAGACCTAAAGTTGAAGGAAAAATGATATGCGAAAAGCATAGCGTAAAAATTAGGATTATAAAATTGAGAGATGAAGAGATAGATAGATTACATGTTACTAAAGGTAAGGTAGGTACAGGTAATAATATTATTTATATACTGAATTACAGGAACCATTTTGTACCACTTCTTAGTAGTATTGAAAAAGATATAAAGAGAACCATAAAAGTTTCTAGAGAGGAAGCTTACGGTAATGTGGTAGGTTCAAATTCAAACAATATTTCTCAATCTTGCATTTATACACCATTACAAGATATTGAAAATTCCTCTCACGGGCAAAGCGATCATTCAAGGAGTATGGGTAGAAAACGTGGGCGTTCTGTTACAGACAAAGATGGTACAGTATCGAAGAGGCTGCGCATGGATGTAAATGTTACTAGTAATGAAGATTCAGAGTTTCCTAGTGCTTTACAATATGAATCTGGATATGATGATCATGCTTATCAAGCTAGTCGATGCATTCCTCATCATTTGATTGAACTTATGTATCAATTAAACTTGTTGGTGCTTTGCTCACTTAGAAAGTCTATGTATGAACATAAGTACCCTTCATTGTCATTAGCGTTTGGAGATTCTGAGATTGATAAATTTAGTAATATTGTTCTCCGTTATGAGGGGAAGTCTACTCATATACAAGTTAAAAATGTGGATAATTATATAGATAGTAATATCAGCTATGCTAGGTTATTTAATAAAGAAAGACGAAGCTCTTCTATTAATAGTTACTTTGATAGTTTTGTTAAACATCTAATCTCTAAGTCAGATAGTTTATGTAATGTGGAATATCTTACTGTCTATACCAATTCAGGCTTGGATCTTACAGAAGAAAAGGAATTAAAACAAGGACGATCCAAAAACTTTTATCCTTTTAAATTTTATAGCATAAATATAGAGGAATATGGCATTCTAAAAAACTTTTTATTTACAAGTAATAACATACAAGGGCATGGGTTTTATCAGTTTTCACAAGATAAAACAACAAGAGAAGAACTCTTAAAGCAATTAAAATTCTCTCCTGCCGTGCAGAAAGTAATAAAAAAAAGAGAGCTTTCTCTTGGATTTGAAAAAGAAATAAAAGAAGCGTTTTTAGATAAATTAGTATTTGCAGTTAATCAGCCTAATAGAGAAGAGCTGAACAGCATTATTAAAAGTGAAATGAAAAAAAATAGTGAAGTTCGAGACAATTATATAACATTACAAGAAAGAATATTAAGTAATTTAGAAGAGCATAAAAAACTTGGAAACTATATATCTGGAATTATATATGAATTCAATTTATTAATGCTTTTTTTGCACGACATGTTCTTGCATAAAAATATGTTTTCCATAAATTTTGAAGGAAAAAGCCGTGATATATCTAATTATATTACTATCAATTATAAAGGTAGAACTACTTACTTAAAGGCTCATTACGCAGATAGTAATATTGATTATAATCAGTTATTTCCCTCCAGACAACAGAATAATACATTTTCTATTAATAAGCTTTTTACTCTTTTTGTTGAAAAATTAGGAAAAGCTATAAAATTTTTTATTATCTATACTAATAGAGGTTTAGATCTTACAGAAGAAAGGGAATTAAAACAAGGACAATCTAAAGGCTTTCATCCTTTGAAATTTGATATTATGGATATTCGAAAGAGGAAGTATAAAATTTTAAGAGATTGTTCATGTATAGATGGGAATGGTCTTTATCAATTTGCACAAGAAGAAACAACAAGACAAAAGCTTTTAAGTCTATTAAAGCTTCCACCTTCTTTACAGAAAGAAAAAGGAGGAGTTTCTGATGAGAATGAAAAAGAAATAAAAGAGAAATTTTTAGATAAATTAGTATTCGTGGTCCACCAGCCTAATAGGGAAAAGTTGAATAGTGTTATTAGAGGTAAGATAGATAATCAGTCTAATAATACATATAATTGCGAAGAGTTACATGAAATAGCATTACGTTGGTTAGAGTCTCATGAACTTGGTCCTGTCAGAAAGGGAATAATGGAAAAGCTTTTGGAAGATATCAAAAATAATAGATCTAGTTATCAGGAGATTCAAAATAAAGATATTAATGAGGAATTTAAATTTGCTAAAAGTGTGGTTGGCAGAGAAGGAACGTCTATGTTTTATCAGTTCTTGGGTTTTTTAGTGAAAGGAGAAGGAAGGAAGTGTCTGGAAGTTCTGAAAAGAAAAGGAATAAACCTATCTACTGTGTCCAGTATTTTGCATGGAGCAGGGGATAGTGCTGTAAAAGCTTTTAAAGACTTATATGACTTTTTGTTTGATGAAGTAGGAAATAAAATGCAATACTTGAAAACTCTTGAAGAAGAAGGAATAAATCTAGCTAATATATCAAGCATTTTGCATGGAGCAAGAGCTAATGCTGCAAAAGCGTTTAAGGACTTATATGATCTTTGGTTTGATCAGAACGGAAAAAAAACAAAATGTTTAATAAAACTAGAAGAAAATGGAGTAGGTCTAGTTCGTGTGTCCAGTATTTTAAGTGGAGCAGGGACTAGTGCTGCAAAAGCTTTTAAAGATTTATATCACCTTTGGTTTGATAAAAAAGGAAATAGAACACAATATTTAAAAACTCTTGGAAAAGAAGGAATAAATCTATCTAATATGTCCAGTGTTCTAGGTGGAGCAGGAACTAATGCTCCTAAAGCTTTTAAAGATTTATATGATCTTTGGTTTGATGAGCAAGGAAATAAAAAACAATATTTAAAAACTCTAGAAGAAAAAGGAATAAATCTATCTAATATGTCCAGTATCTTGCACCGCGCAGGAGCTAATGCTGCAGAAGCCTTTAAAGACTTATATGCTCTTTGGTTTGATGAGCAAGGAAATAAAAAACAATATTTAAAAACTCTAGAGAAAGAAGGAATAAATCTATCTAATGTGTCCAGCATTCTAGGTGGAGCAGGAGCTAATGCTGCAAAAGCTTTTAAAGACTTATATGATCTTTGGTTTGATCAGAACGGAAAAAAAGCAAAATATTTAATAAAACTAGAAGAAAATGGAGTAGGTCTAGTTCGTGTGTCCAGTATTTTAAGTGGAGCAGGAATTAGTGCTTCTAAAGCTTTTAAAGATTTATATAATCTTTGGTTTAATAAGAAAGGAAATAGAACACAATATTTAAAAACTCTGGAGAAGGAAAGAATAAATCTATTAACTGTATCCAGTATCTTAAGTGGAGCAGGAACTAGTGCTTCTAAAGCTTTTAAAGACTTACATGACTTTTGGTTCGATAAGCAAGGAAATAAAACTCAATATTTAAAAACTCTAGAAGAAAAAGGTACAAATTTATCTACTGTATCTAGTATTTTACATGGAGCAGGAACTAGTGCTTCTAAGGCTTTTAAAGATTTATATAACCTTTGGTTTGATGAAAAAGGAAATAGAACACAATATTTAAAAACTCTAGAGAAAGAAGGAATAAATCTAGCTAATATGTCCACTATTCTAGGTGGAGCAGGAGCTAATGCTGCAAAAGCTTTTAAAGATTTATATGATCTTTGGTTTGATGAGCAAGGAAATAAAAAGCAGTATTTAAAACATTTTACTGAGAAAAAAGATAGGGAAAAAACTTTTACGATGTATAACTTATCCAGCATTTTAGGTGGAGTAGGAGCTAGTGCTAAAGATGCTTTTGAAAAATTGCATAATGTTTGTTTTAATGACGAAGGAAAAAGAACAGAACTTTTAGATGATTTCTATGAGGCAGGTTTTGAACCAAGTAACTTATCCTGTATGTTATGTAAAGCAGGAGTTCATACTTCTTCCATCTTAAAAAGATTGCATAGCGTTTGTTTTAATGACGAAGGAAAAAGAGCAAAACTTTTAGATGACTTCTATACTGTAGGTTTTAGGCCATGTGATTTGTGCAGTATAATAAGTGGAGCAGCGGATAGTTTAGAAAATTTTCATGATTTTTGTTTTATAGGGGAAACAAAAAAGTATTTAAACCATTTTTTAAATGAGGAACAAGGTTTTACTCTGAGCAATTTATGTAATATATTGCATGGAGTAAGAGCTAATATTTGTTCTGCTTTAAAAGATTTTCATGATGTTTGTTTTGATGGGGCAGGAAGCAAAACGCAACTTTTAGCTGATTTCCGTAAGGTGGGTTTTAAGCCGAGTGATTTATCCAATATATTGTCCATGGCTGGAAGTAATGCCGCTTCTATTTTAAGAAATTTTCATGAAGTTTATTTTAATCAAGAAAATTATTTAAATCACTTCTTAGCCAAGAAGGAACTTTTTACGCCAAAGGGTTTATCCAAGATATTACATGGAGTAGGAATTAATATTTGCCCTATTTTTGAAAAATTGCATGACCTTTGTTTTGACAAGGCAGGCAACAAAACGAAATATTTAAACAATCTTATCAAAAATAATCGGCATGAGATGTTTAATATATTATATAAAAAAATCAGGAAAGGTCCTTGTACTACTTTCTTCGATGATATAGCACTTCAACAACAGGATATTGGTAGGATAGAGGAAGACGAAAGAGATGTAGATGATTCTCCTATTCCTTTGAGTAATGAAGAAGAGCATATGGGTTCAGGTAGTCAGGATAAAAGTAGCAAAAAGCAAAAAGGTAGTCCACAATGAAGTAATTCTAGTTCCCATAAGAGAAAAGTCGAAGAAATAGATAGTTCACAAAAGAGATGTAACTTCAGGAAAAGGCCAAAGGCAAACACACTCAGTATATTCTGACGAAAAGCGAGAAGAAGTGTCTTCACGGTTATCAGAATTTATGTCTAATAACTTTCCCAACGCTTCTATTTAATCGGTAAGACAAGGTCTACATTTACCTTCCTTTGAAAAACGTGGGGTTGAGATTGATGGTAAATGTGTAGCAATTACTCGTAGCTTTTCTCAAGCTTTATTTTTGAATGGTGAAAAAGCATTTTTGAGTAATTTAGAAGTTTCAGCTAAAATTTATGAATACATAGAGCAGCATAAGCAAATATCTGCGAGTGAGAAAAGAAAAGTTCATGATTTAGAAAATTTAATTTATAGTTTTGAAGAGCAGCTAAACTCTTATGAGAATAGTAGTCTACCTTTAAGATTGATTCACAACACCAAAGAAGACCGTAAAACGTTTAGTAATTTATCAAGTTTTATAGCTGGAATTAAGAGTGATTTTGCTATTCACTTAGTGACAAAAGGTCATGTTGTTGCAATATATAGGGTTGGTGATAGCTATGCTTATTTTGATAGCAATGCAGCGTTTATTTCCGGGTTAAGAAGTGTTGATCAGCTCACGCAAGTTATGGAAAGAGAGGTAAAGTTTGCTGGCTATGTACTAGTGGAAAACTTTTTTTGTTGAACACTTTGATGTCGATAAAGCTAATAACTTACTATCTGATGAAGATAAACAAACTCTAACAAGAGAAATCAAAACTGAGTGTCAACTTCTAGCAGAGCAAAATAAGGAGTTTGGTCTTACTAAGATCAATGGTCGAGAAGTATCCAGAGTACAGCTATATGACTTTGGAACTAAAATTAATGTGGAAAGTAGTGTACCATTTGTAAGAGTTTAATTAAAATATTATTTGGTGCGTATTAAATAACATTATTTATGTATTATTAAAATGGATAGGTTGGAATCTTTGGTAAAGTACTTGTGTTTGGATATAGTCATGTTATGTTAAACAAATAACGGCCGAAATATATAAAAGGGAAATTAGATTAAGGGGGATGTGATCGTTAAGGAAAGTGGTAGTACAATGCTAATGTGGGATAACAATAACCCAATAGGTTCAAAGGGTCACAAACAGGGCCGTAACTACGCCGGGGCAGTCGGGGCACTGCCCCGACGGTCAAGGGGGCCCCATATGAAGGGACCATGCGACATTTTCTCAAAAGAGTTTATATATATATATATGAAAGAGATTGTGTGAAGATTTGCTAAAATCTTCTTTTTCGTAGTTACAATCGACTTTAACATAGGGTGAAAGACTCTTACCGAGAATTATTTCCCTTCCTCAAAAGAGCAAAAACGCTTCACAGAAAAGAGGAACNATTTTGTACTAATTACAAATATTAATTTTATGACTTTTTTTTAATTTTTACATTATTTTTTTTTTCTTTTCACCTTTCTTAAAAAATTTTATTACTATGAAATCTGTTTTGCAATTTGCTTTAAATATTTTTCAAGAACTGAAACTAATCTAAATTTTTTAAAAGGAAATCTTTATTCCAGATATTTATTTTAATGCAAACTGATGTATAATCTTTGTCACTAACTTAAGTGTATAAATGTATCTACCAAACTAGAATCATTAAATACATTTAAAATCTGTATTTAGTATGTGTTTTGTAATTATTTTTAGATGTCTTGAAGTCTTAAATACTTATTTGTGCTGTGTAACCAAAAATGAGTTTTTTTTTAAATATAACATTTTACATTCTAGTGTTAAATTTACAACTTACAATATTTTGGAATTCCATTTATATGTGAACAAGTAACATATTTTCATAAATATATTAGACAACATGAAATAGCTAAAATCACGATTAGAGATGGAGTACACAAAGTTTTAGAAAGGGCCCCGGCAAACATTTTAGCCCCAGGGCCTCGAAGGGAGAAGTTACGGCACTGGTCACAAAGTGTGAGGTTTGCATAATTTGGTATCACCAAATTTGGGAAAAGGGCGAAACTAAAATAAGTTTTAGATTAAAGATAAGAACGATAAATAACATGCTATATCCAGATACAGACTTAACATTTAATACAGTAAGATGATGTTTCCAATGAGAAAATTACAAATTCCCTTATCAATGAAAAAGGTACTCACCACATACAGGAGGAAAAAGGGGTAACAACAATGAGAATATATAGACTAAAGAAAATCACACCAATTTTTCCATTCAGCTGAATATTTATTTTCGTAAAACATTATTTTTGTAAAACTACTTATTTTGTTATTTAGTAAAAAAACAATATATTTCTACACATTTTCGTGACACAGGAGATATCTTTTAAAAAAGAAATGGGTGACAATGAAGGCGTCATGCATAAAGGTAAAATATAAAAGAACGAGTAATTTAACCGTTAGAATAAATTTGAGAGGGCTTTTAATGTTAAAAAAAATTAAAGGTATTAAATGTTGATTTAAATTTTACAGAAATTGATTACAGCTATGGATTTAATTTAAGATAAAGGTGTGGAAAAAAATGTAAAAAAAATCCCTCGATACGGACCGAAGTCCGCATCTCGAGAAAAAAAAAAAAAAGAACCAGCAAGAAGGAAGCACAAAAAAGTATGTCTTCAAAGTGACTTAAGAAATCCTTAACTGGTATAGGACCAAAAAAATTACGGCCAATTAAATTTAAAGATGCGGAGATTGGTTAGTTAGCCCCCCTAAAATTAAAAGAAAGGCGTGAATAGAGGGGTTGGTTAACTTTCCCCACAGGAAGTGCAATGACCATGAGAAAGGTCAACAAGTAAGTTAAAGATAAAATTGCTAAATTGAAAAAAAAGGAATAACGTTTAAAGAAAAATTAAAGGCTTAGGTAAAATAAGAAAATAATTTGTCACTTTACATTAAGTGTAAATGTGACAATACCCGGACAGACTGGAAATTTCTTTATAAAATTTTCGAAATCGTAAGAAAATTTTAATTTCAAATAAATATTAAGTAAAAATCAAAATATAAGGATTTTCCTCAATACTAAAAAATCCGAAAAGTTTGAAAACAAAAACTGCTTGAAATACAAGTAACCAAAAAAACAATTAAAATAATCTTGTTTAAAAAAATAATATAAAATAAAATTCAAAACTTAGCATTAAATGGTTAAAGTAGAAAAAGATATAAAATTGGAAAGAAAAAAACACAGAAACAGCAATTACAGTTCTAAGAAACAAAAAAAAATAAAACAATTTAAATCAATACTAATAACAAGTGATTATATGGTGAGGGCAACAAATTGGAAACATCAGTAAAAGCTTAAAAAAATTTTTAAATACATGGATCTCAAACATATTGTGACGCAACTAAAGAGAGGAAAAAAACGAAAAAGGCCAAATAAAACAGAAATATGTAAATACAATTACTAATAATTGTCGATTAAAATGACATAAAAGAAGAAATTATAACATTAAATTAGAATCAAAAGTAAAATTCGATTGCATTTTGCAATAAATAAACAATTTTTCAATTAGTAATATCAACATAATTATGAAATTTTGATTGGAAATGTCGCAAAGAACGCACCATGTTTGAGATGATCGTACATTAAATTCATTGATCATAAAATATGTGAACTAAAAAATACGCTAAACAGAATTATGTTATCCTTACACTCGAATAAAAAATTAATTAGACAATGTGATAAAAGGATTGGAGAAAAAATTGTTCGTTAATTAGCAATATAATTTTCTAAGTGCTGACACAAAACTGAGTGTTTAAAATGAGAAAAATAATTTAAAAATTATTCTGATATTCATTAATATAAGGTTTTACAAATGATGTATAAAACCCATTAAACATAATACTTACACTTGTAAGAGACATCTATTGTAGATTATTGTATTAGACAAGTATTGTAGATTAAAAACTCAAATTAGTATTTAAGCAAACATTGTATTTTATTAGTATTTAAACAAACTTGGCAAAAGCAATTAAAATAATTATGAAATGTTCCTTCAAATCAATTAAGTGATAAGGGTTTAATGTGTGATAAGTCTATTTTTCTAAAGCTAAAGTGCCAGCATGAAAAAAGGAACTACTAAACTCAGCGGCGCGACAGCCCATAGAGGGCCAAGGCCTACTGTGCCCATCTCAGTTTTCTTGACTTTGGGCTCTGGGGTGCAGGAGCAGATGTTCCGATCAGGTGGTCAGCCAAACGCGGAACCCCCAGTGTTTAGTTCCCAAGCATGCTTGGTACTCATTTATCGACCCGCTGAAGGGATGAAAGGCTGAGTCAACCTTGCCCGGCCCAAGGATCGAACCAGGGACCTGTGGCACAACAGCGGGAAGCGTTACCGCTCAGCCACCGGGCGTCATGAAAAAAGGAAGATAAGAAAAATATCTTTCCCTTTTTGAGGAAGTGGGGGTGAAAAGTTTCTTGACACTGTTTTTTTATTGAAGGCAACAAACAGGGTTCTGATGGTCACTCCTTGAGGTTGCAGGTGGCCCCACAGAAGCACAATATTATCTTGTCATTCCATCCTTTCCTCCACAGGACTCACTTTCAACTGTGGACATTGTGGGAATGGGTATCTTTCTGCACCTGTTTTTCCCAATTAAAAGAATTGATGAAACAGGAATCGACCAGGGGTTTTGTAACATCCTGTCGTGGAAGAGGCCATCATTTTTTAGGGTCTTGTTTATTTTTGACAAGTAAAAGGGGGCATGCCCAAGAGCTAACTGCGCGTTCAATAATACCTGCCTCAATCATGTCATCAAGTTCTTTTTTTGTAGATTCATGTAAAGCTTGAGGAATGGGGAACGGTTGAGTCTTAATGGGGGTGATAGATTAAAATTTTAAATCAGGAATAATTTTATCCGTGCATTTTAGAGTTTTAAGAGATTTTGAAAAGGCTGAATATTTTTCCATTAATAAAGAAAGAATTGTGGACTGCTCTTGTTCATTTAAATTTCTAAGATTAAAATCATCTGTAGATAATTGTTCTTTCCTCAATTTTAAAATTTCATCAGATGCTTGAATTAAATTACACGTTTGATTATCATTAACAACTTGCTACCAAGCACGATTGCTATACGCCCATCTTTTCCGTCTTAAAATAGTGGATAATCCTGCCTGCCCCCTCTGCCGCAGTGGTGCGACGATGAATGCTGAACATCTTCTCAACTGTTCAGCTCTCACAAAGTACTGCATCTACTCCCGATACTGGGAGGCCAGAGAACTTTTGTTCAATTTAAATTCTTGATTTAATTTTTGTGTTTGATGTTTTGTATATTTCATATCTTTCTGTATTTGTATTTTTCTTTTCTTTTGATCTCTGTACGGCGTTAGGATAATGTCTATATCGCCTGCTGCATTGGAAATAAAAAAATTATTATTAACAGGCGAATCATTAGTGATGAAGATTATATTCAGGAAAGGTGTTAATTATGTCCTCAACTGGAACAGAATTAAAATCTGGGGCAATATCAAAATGAGAAGAGGCTTCTCCAATATTTGATGATGTATTTTTAATTACAGTAGTGAACGTATCATTTACAGCTGTATGTACAGCAAAATGAAGCTCAATGTTTCAAATGTCATTTGGTTTAAAAAGAATATCATAAATTTTCATATTTTGGGGGTTAACAATTTTTAGTTTAACAATTTGAGATTCTTGGGGTTCTAATTTTATCTTTCGGCTAAGAATTATATTAAATATATTCTTATTATTGATACCGGATGTATTACATTCTTTATCAAAGTTTGACGAATCATTATTGGGTTTCGTCTCTGTTTTTTCAGTAGTGGGACTGATAAGAACAGATATTTTCTGTTCAGACTTTAACTGCTCATCACACTGTTTATCAGATAAAGGAAGTACAGTTTCAGAATTATTACAATTAACGTTATTATGATCAAGTGACTCATCGAGGTGATTGGAATTTGAAATGAGAGAATCATTTGTTTGGTTAATGTTGATTAGTTCATTGGTCAACATAGATGTAGTAGAAACCTCATCAATATTTTAAGAATTAGAAGGGGAATCTAAATCAGATTGGATATTACAATTTTGTTTATTCTCATCATGTTTAACAAAAGAGACAATTTGTCCATTTAAGGAAACAATTTGTTTTTTAGGCTCTATGATACAATTATGTTCTAGAAGAAATTCATATCCTAAGCTAAGATACCACAAAAGTGGGGATTTTGGATAGATGTAATATACATTGGATGTTTGAAAAAAGTCTTGTTAATCTTAAAAGAGGCATCAATACAAGCTTCGAAGTTTAAGGAAGAGTTAATGGTAGAAATAATAACATTTCTTGATAATCGTTTCAAGGTCTGAAATTGAGATAAGATACGAAAGACATTCCAGATACTGGCGAACCAGTGTCTAATAAAAATAGAACTTTCAATTTGTTAAATTTGAGCTCGATTATAGGTGGCAAGAGGATCTTGGAAAGAACGCCGGTGGCATACGATAGGTTAAAGTATAGGATAGGAAC
The DNA here is from genome assembly GCF_043381705.1 of Parasteatoda tepidariorum. Taxonomy (NCBI): domain Eukaryota; kingdom Metazoa; phylum Arthropoda; class Arachnida; order Araneae; family Theridiidae; genus Parasteatoda; species Parasteatoda tepidariorum. Next base: position 70,791,534 of record NC_092204.1, read on the forward strand.
AAGTTAAACATCAGATGGAAGAGGTATGGTTTTGAGGAATCCTTAAATGTAAGACAATGCTTGAAGTGTCCCTCGGTTGGTCATATAACAAAATTCTGAAAGTCAAATAAAATATGCAAAAATTGTTCATCATCAGAGGAACATCCTGATTAGGACTGTAGGGAAGACCTATTTTGTACCCACTGCAACAAGGCAAACCAGAAATACAGACTGGAACTGGATGTAAATCACTCACCGTTCGATAGAGTATGTAATCAATATTACAGAGAGAATCACGAAGAACCGATTATGGGCTATAGTCCAAATAATAATTTTAGAATCGGTCATATTAGCTTGCATCACTCTATCGTGACTCACCACCAGCTTGATGAGGATATCATAGATATGAATTTGAAAGTAATCAGCCTAAGTGAGCCCTGTTTTGACGAAGGGAACAATATTGTCGGCTTTCCTGAGCAATTTTAACTGGGGTAAATAACCTGTTTAACGTTATGAATGAACGTGACATTGTTGCAGTCACCTTTAACTTGGATAGAGAGGAGATAATATTCATATCAGTATACCTCTCTCCAAGCGAGGATATTATGGGAAATATTTTGACTCTGGGAGCTCTCTTGACCAAACACTCTGACAAAAAAGTGATTGTTGCTGGTGACTTTAACGCAAAGTCGAGATCTTGGGGTCCCACTACAAATGCCATTGTTTTCGATATTATCTTAAGTGTTAATAAATTTCATTTGATTAACAAAAATATCGATTTCTCCTTACAATATTAAAATATCGATATCTCCAAGCACTATTCAAGGGGAAAAAAATGGAAAAATCCTCCATGAAATTCTTTTGAACTTCCGAGCAACTCTAATATCATTTCCCAATCAATTTAGAATGTGTAGAATTTTTTTAAAAGTATTCTTTAAAGAGCAATCATAGAATCACTACTCGTAAATTGATACTTGTTGTAACAATTTATTATGTAACAGACAAACAACTGAAGTCATAGTAAAATGTGATGCTTTAGCAACTTTTGCTTATACTCTTTCAAAAACTGTCTTTAAAGCTTAAATCGTGTGTAAAATTAATCTTACTGCATCACTACAATTTACTTAAAACTTTTCTTGTGACGGATTGCTCACAAATCCTGTGGTATACTCAACTTAAATCGACTATTTAATGAGGCTTGAACAAATTATTCCCTAGATTTAATTTTGGGTATCGAAATGATGTATCATTATTCGTCATTTAAACACTGTGACACAACTAAATTAATCTTTATCTTTTCATCGTAATCTTCTTATAATAGCATAATGTAGTTATTATATTTGCCGGTAATATTCGTTTTCGCATATTAAAACAAAACGCTTTAGAGTTATGAATATGCACCGATTTTGTTCCCCGGATTCGTTCGTGAAGGTGAATTATAGATTAGTTTTTGTAATCTGTATAATCTATGGTATGTTAACTAGCAGTTACCATACATTCGCATATTTAATGTCGTTATATTTCTTAACTATTTTATATGCAAGATAAACGTTTACAGTTCCTGTGAAAAAATGCTTTTAAATTTAATTTATCGTGAATGTAGATCAACCGATCAGACGCGCAAAACAAAAGGATAACTTTTGATCTAATGATCGGATTTTCCCGTACTCAATGGTTCGAGAGGCTAACTTGAAAAATGCTTATTAATTAGTGAAGGAGATAATTTAAGTTCCGAAATCAGGCACAAAAATGTACTTTCAGTGAACGAACATATTTCTTTTTCAACAGATTTAAATTACGGACACTCAAAATATGAGAAGTAGTCAGGGAAATATGAGCCAAATAGTCAGGAGAGCGATCAAAAATTTGGACCCTTAAAACTGTTAATTATACTTTTTGCGTATTACGACATATCCCGAGAATTTTTTAAGCGAATGGAATATTTTTTGCACTCAATTATAAAATTCGTTTATCCAAATACAATTCCATGCAAAAAATAACTTGCTATTATTTTTATTTAGTAACAGTCGTAAAGTCTTGTAATACAAGGTATACTAGTTTTTTTCCCCATCCTTTTAAACAACGAAATTTTATCTGACAAAATAAAAAATTTGACAGCAGTCGGTCGAAAAGTTTCTGAGCTTCAGAAAATCACAAATTTTAGCTTCAGCTTCTTCTCAAATTTTAAAAAGACTGATAATTAGAATTTGATTTCACTAAAAAATTTTAACTTTGAGAAAAATTCCCTGTCGTAATTTTTATTGAAACTACCGTTCATTTGCGACGCTTAAATATGAAAACCTGCCTCCCACAATTGGTATTTGAATTTTAATCGGTAACAGGTAGCAGTGGTAGTATTTGTAGATATTTTGCCCCACCAGTATATTCAAATCAACCATCACCGAACTTGGGTTTATTATGCCGGGAACTCAATTTACTGAGCCATTCCATTTTATTTAACTATAGTTGATGAATATTTCATATGATGGGCTATTCAACTGCTTTCATTCAGTTTTAGATTTGTCGTTTTAAATTTCATTGTTTAAGAGAATGTCAGGTTTTTATACTTAACAATTCAGAAGTTAAGGATATTATTAAATTATTGTAACATTAAAAATAATGTTAAAATTGTTTTTTTTATTTAAAAAATATTAGTATTATTATTAAAAATTATTTTATTAAAGTTTAATTTTTTTTAAATTATTATTTTTTAAGTTATTATTGAATGTTATTGTTAATTTATTATATTGAACAAAATAATCAGCAGTTACAAACAGGTGTGTTTTTTTTATTTAAGCAATTTGTTCTTAAGATATTGTGTAATTATTAAAAATTATTTTATTTAAGTTTAATTTTTTTAAAATTATTATTGAATGTTATTGTTAATTTATTAAATTGGACAAAATAATCAACAGTTACAAACAGGTGTGTTTTTTTATTTAAGCAATTTGTTCTTAAGGTATTGTGCAAAACGCAAAATGTAAAAATATCATTAAGGGGTCCTAACTTTCGACTGCTGCCTCTACTACATTTTCCAGATTGCCATATCCTAAAAGTCAGGAATCTGTCAGGGAATATATATATATATATANTATATATATATATATATATTATGTTTATAGCTACCAAAATATTTCATTTTCTCTAAGTAAATATATATCGATCCGAAGGTTATGGATATGAAATTGAAATTCAATATTTGAAGCTAATATTAAAAAATTTAAAACAAAATTGATACCAGTTATTAATTTTTTCCAGGTACGTACGAATCCTGGATGAGGTTTTTGAGTCTGATTTCATATCCTAAATTATTATAACGTTTAGTAACTTAGATTAATAGTTATTCAGAGTTATTCTCTTTTTTACCGATTATGTACTTAACCTAGTTTGAGTGAACAGCTAGTTACTTTTATGTAAAACTGTGACATTGAATTTGGTTGTTCGACATAGATAATGAATATTGAAGTAAGGAAAATAAATAAAACTTAGCTTAACCTTCAGTCGAAAAATGGATCTTGTCCATCCGTTGGTTGTATGTGTCGACTTGTTCCGCTTAGCTGCTTTTACTTAGATAAACCTATCGCTTCCTTCGAATGTTGCTGCTCTTCAAAAGAATGTATCTTAGTTTATAACTTTCATTTCCTTTAGTAGAATCTTGCAGCAGTATTATTTACGTTTTCAGATGATGTTTGTCTAAATTTAATAAAACCTGATCATATTCAAAGTTAAGTTATCCCATACCGCATTTTGGTTTTTCAGGCTCATTTTTCACTTTTTGGTTTTGGATATTGTCAGTAATTAAGTTCAAAGTTGTTTAATAATTAGAAAATGACAAAAAAAAATAAAAATTTGAGGAACTACATTTCCAACTAGGCTAACGGAGAAAATAATTTTTGCCATGCATAAAACATGGGTCACATCGTTTTCAAAGGGAAAAAAAAAGAAAATTAGAATTCAGTGGTGATAAAGGTCAATACAAAAATTATGCATCCTATTTTTTTTTGTTTGATAACTGGCAGAAATAAAATTTGATCCTTTATAGTGTTCAAGCTAGTTGGAAAGGGTTAAATTTTCCATTGCAAGATTCCATCCTCCAGTGGATAAAAATTTAATAAATTTGCTTGCTAACTGTAACTGAAATGTCCTATCCAGATCTTTAAAAACTCACTGGTTCACCTTTTCAATTTAATATTCTAAGAACAGAAATCCTTAAATAATTAGAAAGGTAAAGAGGTGAGTTAACGAATTTTCTTTCAGCAATTTTGCTACCATTTCTTATTGGCTTAACGAGAACGAGTGTCAGCTTACCAATTCTAATTACAAGCAACTTAAATTGTAATATAAACTATTGTAATTGTGTCACTGGTTCACCTTTTCAATTTAATATTCTAAGAACAGAAATCCTTAAATAATTAGAAAGGTAAAGAGGTGTGTTAACGAATTTTCTTTCAGCAATTTTGCTACCATTTTTTATTGGCTTAACGAGAACGAGTGTCAGCTTACCAATTCTAATTACAAGAAGCAACTTAAATTGTAATATAAAAATTTAAAAACAAGGAATAATTTTAAATGTAAATTTTATCAATTGTAAAATTTTAATGCCTTAAAACTAGGAAAACGAACAAATAGATTAAATTTATAATAAACTTTAAAGTTGATAGAACAGTTTTATTAAGAGTACGTTAGTTAAATCATCTTCTAATTTTTATTAACTTTTTTCATTGAATAAATCTAGACATATTAAAGAATTTTTTGATGTTCTATACTCTACAACAAAATTAGTTTGTAAGATAGTGTGCAAATTTTTAAATGCTAATTTTATTTATTATTGAAAAAAATATGAATCTAAATTTTTTTCTTTCTTTGGAACAATAATGTAACATTATGGCAACAATCACAATTTTTTCGTATTCCTTGTAACATTAAAAATAATACGAATGAGGAAATCGTTTGCAATAAAGTCGTTTTATGAGAGACCAACGAGATTACTTTTTAGCAAGACAACGCGTGTGAGTCGAAAGACACGATTTACTGCCCAGTGAGAGTTGATTTATATCAATATTGACATCAAAGGCTCGCATTTCTGAGCGATGATAAATATTGATGCGTTCCGATTCTTTACATTTACATGAGTGTTTAGGATAGATATAATTCAGCATGTGAATGGCACAATTTTTCATAAAGCTGATCTCGTTTTAGAGCGTGAAATTGCGAGAGTCATTACCCATGTAAATTAGATCACTTTAAAAGCAATCTTTTACGCTGATAGAAGAAATTTTAATAAAATCATCGTAAATATTGCAGATTTCTCATACAGCGGGATTAATTTGCTGATTTTTTTCCAGCGTATTTATATCGAGACGTAAGGATTAAGGTCTAAAAGTCTATTTTTAATATCTCGTGTTTGTGGGGTGAGGTGAACTAAATGAAATCAAATGCTATTAAATAGATATTAAATACGTATAAAATGTTAATGCTTTTGAAATTTAATTTATGGAATTTGAATATGAAATGAGTTACAGAGATATTAGAGTAATTGAAAATATTGTGGGATTGTTCCCACTTTTTCCGACGTGCGTGTGTTAAATATTTTACAGAATAAACATTAAATATATAATTGGATACAACCAAATAATAATTGAATTTCTAGTTTTATTGTATATTTTTTATTGTTCTTTTTATTTTTATATATCTCAAAAACAAAGTTTATGGGTACAACATTAAATGTATAAATTAAAATCTGAACCACATTTATTATTCTATATATTTGTAAGAGTTAAGTCACGGAGCATAATTTTTATTAATAACTAAATTTTGACCATTTAGAGTTATATTTAGGCATTATTTTACGCTTAATAAACATGTTTTAAAAAAATGCCATCAGAAAGTATAGGCAGCAATTTTTAAATTTTTAAAAATTCTTTTCAAAAAATCTTTATTAATGATTGAATTTTTGATACTCTAAAATTTTATTTAAAAATACAATAAACCTCCTTTACCTAGAATTGGCACATAAAATTTTTAGCTAAATTAAACTTAAATTTCAATAATGTAAGAAAAGCCCTAAAAACCTCCCACTATTCGCTTTACAATAACATAAATCTAACGCTATTTGAACTTTATAGGAGATATATGTAATTTCCCTTCAAGTCGCAGTATCGTTAATTACTAATAAGTAAAAAATATTTATTTGGAAGAAAACTGGAACTTAATTTTAGGTTTTAGTTTTTTTTTCTTTTCTTTTTTTTTTTTTTTAATAATTACATAAAAATGGGCATTTAAATTTTTTATGTTGTAAGATCACGTATTTTTTCACACTTTGATAATTCGAATTTCTTACCTCTTTTTCTAAAGATTTATCATTGTAGTTAAAATCTCCGACAAACGAGTGTAAATCCAATTGTATGTTTGAATAGATAATCGCTTTATAAATGCAAAAAACATACAAATAAAAAAATTACCTCAAAAAATTATTCTTTAATTGAATGAAAATTTTTTACAACCTTTCAATTAATTTGCTTTAATGTCTGTGAGGGCTGAATTTTGCAATCGAAATTTAGTCTGCTTTCCTACTAGTTATAGCACTTATATCTTTTAATCTTTAATGAAATTACATATTTGAATTGTTTTCATACCGATACAAGCAGAATTTATCGTTATTTCATCATAAAATAGAATTTATCGTCAATTAAAATTTAACCAATTTCCGATTCTTGTCTGCTGAAATATTAATTGCAGCTCTGTGTTGGATAATACATAAGTTTCAACCGTTTCCTGACCACTACAAATCGCCAAATTATCGACTAAATTTTATCGACAAAGGGAATTTTAACGTCAATCAAAATTTCTGCTACTATCCGACAAGTAAGAGTGGTTAAATTTTAAGTGAAATGTTGTACTGAATGGCATTACAAATTTCTGTCATTTCCTGAACACTGGAAACAAAAGTTTTAGCTATTTTATTCCAAGTTTATTTTATTCCAAAATTATAGCAGAAAGCAATTTAATTACAATTAATTTTATTATTATACATTATATTATATTATACATTGCATTATTATATTATCAGGTTTAGAAGAAATTTGGGTCCGTTAACTGACCCTTCACAAAATATCTTTTCATAAAAACGGACCCTTCACAAAATTATTTTTCCTTTAATCGGACCCTTCACAAATTTGTTTATCTTCATTATTGTTTTGTTAATTGAATAAACCCTTCCCAGGACAAAAAACAAGAAAGATGGATGTAAACGAATTAAGTTTTATCTTCGGCAGACAATTCTTCCATTATTCGTCCGAAATGAATATTCTACGTTCAGGCTAAGCAGTATAGACTAAATACCAAATATTTGTATGTTGCATCTCTAATTTAGAAGCAGCAATTGTTGTTTATTTATGAAAATTTAATTTCTTTCATTATAATTTTACAGTGCTGAGCATAATCTTGATCTATTTGCAATTTAAAAACTCCTTGAAAAAGTGTTTTGCAATAACCGGACCCTATTTGCACAAATTCATAAAAGCGGACCCTGGTTGAAAGAATGTGAGTAATTTTTTCACAATTTTACGAAAACCGGACCTTTCACAAAATGTCAGGACAGACCCCTGATTATACATTATATATTACATTATTAAGGGCCACTCACAAATTACGTAAGCATTTAAACGTAGAAAGGAGCGTGGTTTACTTAGACGCCGAAGGGAGAGGCGTATACGTAGTGTTTATGTAAAACCCAAATATCAGTTGATTTTTAAAGTTTTGTGGAAAAAAGGCAAAATGTAATAAAAATCCTGAAAATTTTTCGAAATTAAAGTAAAGTTTAATTTTGGAAGAAAAAAAAGTTTAAAAAAAAATCAATGAGTTTCACAATATTATAAAAGCAATTAAAATTTAAACTTTACTTTATTCCATGTTACATTTTTTATTTTAATTATCACAGCAAAAATCTCCAGTTAAAATCAAAGTTAGAGCAAAAACGGGGGGGGGGTTGTAACTGTCTTACATAAATGTAGGAGGGGGTTTGTAGTTTGTTTATTTTTGCTTATAAAGGCTGGAGGGGAAGTCCGAAATGACCAAAAACATGCTAACGCAATATTTGAATGTCCCCTAAGTTAACTATTAACATTGTTCCTTCGAATTATATTTTTATTACTAAACTAGGTTCTGGGACAGTTTTTAAGTGTCAATGGACCTATAAAAAACTGGTAGACAAAAGAAACTGAGGCTGTCTGAATCTATGAATCAGTGTTTACATTAACCACGGCAAGAATAAAGTCATTTGCATTTTGTAAAGCTTAGTGTATTTACGTAGAATTTAAGGGTGCAACTTTCTTTCATATAATACTACGCAAACTATAACAGCCACCTGTGTGTGGGAGAATTACAGGAAAGCTGAAAATTCTGCCGGAAATTGCCTTGAGTAAATTTCGCTCTATTTTGCTTTTCGTTTCTACCATTAATACTTTAAAATAAGAAACAAAAAGTAATTAATTTTATAACAAAACTTTTTTTTAAAGGCGAGATGGTCTGTAGTAGACCTGAAAATTACCATTCGCCACGTGGCGAGTCAGAAAAAAATGTGGCGACTTAAATTAAATAAAACGGTCACTCTTTGACATCCTTTCTTTTTTCTTTCTTTTTTTCAATATATCCACTGACTGAGCCGCGTTGGCTCAGAGTATTCGCCTTCTAATGAGGTGAACCGTGTTCGATTCAAATCGGGTTTCTGGTCGGTACGAATTTCACACCCTGCTTGCACCAGCCACAGTGCTGATGTGAGATATCCTCTGTGGTAGACGGATCATGGGTTAAAATCTCATTGCCACCAGGCTAACCGCGTGAGGTTCTCGTGGTCTTCCACTCCATGTAACGCAAATGTGGTTAGTTCAATTAAAAAGTCCTCCACGAAGGCAAATTCCTCCCAATACTTGATCCATGAGTTCCTTTGTCTTCTGGATTGGGTTCAAAATTACAAGGCTAATTTCAAGGTCACGTAGTTGAACATTAGTAGTCGTAAGCCCAAAAATTGGGTCGGCTGTTCAGAGACGGTTTTAAAAAATAATATATATCCACTCACTCTTTTCAAAATTTTGATCCTTCAGAATCCATCAATTAGTGATGGAAAGATTCATGTGGAAGGAGAGTTCTTTAACAATTTACATTTTTCAAAGCTAAAATGTATACACTAAATATATTTCACCTCCCGAAACACTTTTAAAAAATTTTTTTTAAGTCATAAAACAAACTGTCACATATTTATATTATTTTTTTAGTTGAATTATTTTTTATAATTGTAGATTATTTCTAATGTGATTTTTTTTTTTTTTTGAATATACAATTTTATTCAAGCAAAAAAGAAAAAAAAGTTTGCGTATTAAGTGAAAAGGACCTAATTTCACTTACTTGCATTTTTTTTCTCCCATTAGTATTTCAAAATAGCGAAGAAGAAATACCATATATATTACAAAACTTTTTTTTAAATGCTCTATGCTTTGTCCTTTTTGCTCAACCACTATAATTCCCCCATTTGTTTTAATAATATTAATTATCACCATCAGTATTTCCAAATGGGAAAAAAATAAAACAATTTTAGCATACCTATTTTTGGAATACGAAATGTTTTTTTTTTTTCCTCCACCACCATCATAAAAACAAAAAGGAATTAATTTCACTACTTAGCTTTTTGTTCAAACCATCAATATTTCAAAATGAGAAATGAAAAATAACAATTTTATTACCAAACTTTTTTTTAAATGCGAAATGCTCTGTCGTTTTTGTTCAACCACAATTTTTCTCCCATTTGTTTTTATAATATTAATTATAAATACAAATAAGAGTAAATCTCTCGCGACTTTGCTTTTTGTTTCTACCATTAATATTTTAAAAAGATAAAGAACAATAAACACCAGTTTTATTATAAAACTTTTTTTAAAATTTAAAATGCTGTGCCGTTTTTGCTCAATACATAATACATGTACACAATATTAAATATAAAAATAAATGAAAGTAAATTTCCTTACTCTGCATTTTGTTTCTAACATTAGTACTTTAAAATTGATTAAAAAAATGACACCAATTTTATTACGGAGCATTTTTACCCCAACCCATCCCTCTTCCAATTGTTTTTTAGTTAATTAGTATTTAAAACAACGTTTATTAAATTTGTAAAAAGCTAACGCTTGTGGGGGGGCAAGGAGCTGTCCTTGCATCAGAAAGGTTCTGGGTTCGAATCCCGGGCTAGGCATGGATGTTTCTTTCTCTCTATCTGTGTTCTATGTCCTTTCTGCTTTGTGTGTGAATGTGACCCGCCCTATAAACGGGTTGTGGTAGTGCGACGTGGGCGACGCTGCTCCACTGCCGTGGCTTCACCACAGGTGCCCACTGGGTAACGAAAAGAGAGTTAGCAGTTCTGGCACTTTCTGTGGCCAATGGACAAAAGTTCCAAGTGCCCGCCAGAAAAAAAAAAAAAAAATGTAAAAAAATTCTTTAAAAGTGTAAACAAAGGATGCATCGGAAATTTCGTTATCGAAATTTATTTTTATGAAAATATGTAATGGGCATTATCATACCCATTTTGAATTCAAACTTCATTCCATAAATAAAATAATTTTGAAATTTTTAAATGTTTTTACTTGTAAATTCCGCATTGAAATATACTCCTTCCCTATATATGATAACAAAAGATAATTTTGTTTCTTTTTTACAACCAAATATTCTGGTGAATATGTAAATATTTCTACTAGTAACATATTTATAGCTTTTTAAAATGACAAGAAGTAAATGTGTCACAAAATATTCTGCTATGGGCGGTTACTCACATTTTACACTATTTCTTTCATAAGAAGTTTTTAGGAGTGAACCAATTGGAGTAGCTACACAAGTTACAAAATAATCCATTAAGTATTTTTTTGAGAAATTTAATAAATCTCAAAAGTATGTCTTCCATTATTGTTGGGTAGTGTATATTCAGAGAAGAGCGTTTCTGTGTCTAATTCCGTAACTTATTTAATTGTTAACACTAATTAGGAAATATGAGGTAAATCCTTTAAATCAAGATTGGTTTTTAGCATGCATCTTTAGAATAAAAGTTATTCAAAATGATTCTTATTTTTATAATTGCTTAAAAACTTTTCGGTATATTTTCATTAAAATTTAATCTTACATCGTAAAAAATTATTTATTTGAGAGTTCAAGAAAAAATATCTTTAAAACATATTAAAAATTCGATTTTTAATACTTTTAAATAAATTTCAGCATATTTATATATTAAGAACTATATACGTTCACACCAGAGATGAATATACAAAATAAAAAAATAACATATTAAAATATGAACCAAATTTCAAAGATAATTTTAATAACACGTTTTCAATCTGGCAGGGGGGGGGCAATAAAAATCATGGATATGAATGAAAATGCGTTGAATATGACTTTCTAAAGGCCCACTTGTAAATTTATTATTCAGTTTAGTAAAAATTCATTTTTAACATTTATTACCCTGAAAAAATCTTAAAAATCTTCAATTCTGCAATTTATTATTGATATATTCGAAGTAAAAATTAAATTTCACCTTTTTGGTCCTAAAAAAAGAATTCAAACTTTTCAAAAAGTGAATTTTTACTATATCCAATAATGAAGTTATGATTGAGTTTAAAAATTCGCATTAAAAACATTTTTATTCCTTTCCGTAATTTTTTTCCCCTTCAGCGGGATTAATAAAGAATTATTAAAATTATTTTACATAAATTTTCTACGAAGTTATGTATCTTTGCATTGTATATATTCAATCGGTGCGTGTGTACCGGTTCTTAAAATAGAAATATTTATTTAAAAAATACCTAAAAGTTTGATATATCTATAGTTTTAAATGTATATACATAATAATTAATATCGAATAATAATAATATCGAATTGTAATAATCATAATAGTCTAGTCCAGCGGTTCTCAATTTTTTTTAACAACGGAACTGTAAATGATCAATCTTCTTTCGGAGGAACCTCGATTTTATAAAATATATAAAGACAACTATAAACGTATTAACTAATTAAAGACTGCTTTGTTTTGAAAATATTCATTATGAGGAATTGAATGTTTTCACAGTTTTATCATTAACAATCTTCAATCGGGGTTTATGTCCGACAAATGAATTCACAGTCCTGGAGTTTAAGGTAGCCAAATACTGAATTATGTATATGCATGATTATGTATTATTACTAGTATTGATGCATATACATAAGCTGAAAATATATGAGTTAAGTCGAATTATGATTTTTGTTGAAGTAAAAATAAAAAACCTGCCACAAAGAACTACTTAAAATGACTGCTGCGTTGAAAATGGTTATTAGGGAACATATTTCTTTATTAACTAATTTAATTATTTTATTTTGATTTTAAAAGCGCGATGCGAAATGCTAATGCAATTTTTTATAAATGCATGTCCTTTCTTATAATCAATATAATGTTACCGATGTTTGAAAAAAATGCGATTTCTTTTTTTGCTTTAAATAACTTTGTAAAGACAACCGAAGTATTAAGTGAATAATAAAGTATTGATTGAATACAAATATAATGACAAGTTTTTTTTTTTATTTTTAAGAAAAGGGTCCTAACTATCGGAACCCCAATAACTCTTCCACGGAACCCTATTTGGGAACCTCTGGTCTAGTCAATAATCATAATAAGAATTTTTAGGCCTACATAATGATGATCTACATAATAATAATAATGATCTAAACGTCTAATATAAATCTTTAATATATTAAACAAAATTATTTTTTTTGTAACTATAAGAATTAAAATAAATTTCGAATTTTTTAATAACTTTCCGTGAGTTCATCAAACTTGTTGCTTAGCTGATCACCATATTGATCGCTTGTTGGAAAACCGTTATTACAGCATTCCGACGATGGGTGATATTACTTTCCCTGCATAGCAACCACCTTCGTCGTCTGGTGTTGCGTGAATCCATTGGTTGCACGTGACACGTGACGTAACCGGTGAAAAAGGGGCAGAGCCGTCACTCGAGTTCGTTTCACTGTCTGTCATTTGGAGTTGTGGAGATTTCATTACAGTGAGTTGGGTGTTTTTTTCTGTATTTGTGTGGAGAAGGAAAAAAAAGGAAACATGGCAAGCGCTGTTGATAAAGACGGTGTTAGGGATGCTTACCAAGATGTGAGAGATGATACATCGGACACAAATTGGTGAGTTGTCAAATAAGAAATTGTATTTAAAACGAGACTTTTATAATATTGTGATTTGTTTCTTTGTTTTAAAAAAGTGAAGGTTTGCAATTGAATCAAGTTTAAAGAATCGTAATGATTTTATAAGTATTTGTGTTTTATGAATGTAAAGTGTGAGAAATGAAATTTGTATTTCTACATTTATGTTTAATTGTATCATTACTTTCCTTTAAATTTTTATGATTAATTTAATTCCAGCACTTTCACCAGAATGGAGAAACAATGTCTGGATTTAAAATTTTTTAACCAACCTGCGCGCTAAGCTTAAATTTGAAGCATTGTTTGAATCAAATTTACTTTAAAATCCACAGTTAAAAGCTTCGAAAAAATCATAAAAAAATGTTTAACATATTTAATTACTTTAAAAGTTAATAAAATTAATTTTATTGTCCGACACATTAATTTTTTTAAAATTATTAATTATTTTTAGAATTCTACAAGATTTGCTATGCAGTGCTTTATTATCGAAATAAATTTTTCGTTTAAATAATATATCTAAACTTGTGACAGCATTGCATCAAATTATTTAATACTATTAAGCTTTCTAAACTTAGTCATTATTAAAAGGAAATTACATCAAATTAATTGAAAAGCATTTTCATCGTATTGTTCGTTTTAAATTATCTATGCATAAAACTATAATATTTCGGTGTTTTTCTGAAATTAGATTTTATTTTAATCTAAAAAAACAATTTTTAAAAATGGCTTTTAGAAAATACTAACTAGTTTAATAAATGTATAGAAGCTAATGGCATATTTTAATGACTACTGTAATCTCTTCCCATATTTATATAGTAGTTTAATTAAAAAAATTTCTAGTTTTAAGTAAGTAAAGGATTAATATTTAAAAAATGTCTTTAAAAAATTTTTATTTGAAAGCTGATCTTCGCACTTGTTTTCCCTGCATGTTGGTTATTATACACAATTTTTTAAAATATTATAATAAGTGCTATTTGCTTAGTTTCTAGAAATAATTATATTAAGGTACTTTTCCGTTTGGCCGGCTCAAGTAATTTCGGCTATTTTATTTATTTATTTAAAACAAAATATTTTAAACTAAAATTGGTCTCATATATTAAAACTCTGAGGAAGATCGATCTACAACAGATTAATTAATAATTGCTAAGTCTTGGCAACTTTTGAGCAGCAACTCACAAGAATTTGAGAGAAAAAATTAAAGGGCACTAACTCGTATCCATCTCAGGACAAACCTCTACGTGTTTTTTTTTTTTTAAATATATATTCTAAATGTTTTGTTTTTTACGTTTGAAATCCATTTGGCACCTTGGCGATTGTAGTAGGCGCGACAGATCACGATACGGAAATACCACAAATTCGGGAAATTTTAAATTAAAAAAAAAAGCTTCCACGTTTCAGGATATTGCTAAAAAAAATTATATTCGGAAAAGTAATAATAATTTGTTAAAGACAGAGTTGAAAAAAATATTAACTCCTAAAAATTTTATGAGCCAATCAAGAGTTAAAACACTATGTGGCACTAGTTGGAAGAAAAAAAAACTGTTTGCTTTGACTTTAACTATAAGTGACGCAACAAGTTTCTGTCTCATTGATCGTCATCACTTAGTATGAAAACGTTTTTGCAGGATGTGACTGATGTTTATCAGTGCATTACCTCGCTTTGGTGAGAAAAGAAATTCATAAGTTCTACGCCAAAGTTTAAAATTCAGTGAATGTGATTTTCATCCCAAATATACACAGACGGGTAACCGCGCGAGTGGGTGGATAAACAATTTAAGTTTCGCAATGAGGAAATTTCGGTGCTTTTTTTAAAAATTAGATTGTTTTAACTGAACTAATATTTTTGTAGATTCAGATTTGAGTGTTTTCTTAACCTGATTTTTTTTTTTTAAAGTTAAATAAGTGTAAGCATAAAGAGAAAAATTATGTTTTTGTGCTGAATGAAAAAATCTAGTAAAAATACTAGAAACTTGCATGTGTTTTGATATTGTAAAAAAATACCATTATTGGCCTTTTGCCATTGTTTACTCCACCTGATTTTTTTTTTTTAAATATTATTAACTTTTTGCTGCTTTGTCAGAATTGGTTGCTGAAGGCTGCAAAGAGTTAAATAACTGTGTTTGTAGAGGAAAGTTGAAGTTGTCGGTATGTGCGACGTAAAAAAAAAAAAAAAAACAGTGGTCCAGCTAAAAATATTTTTGACAATTATTTGGATACTGTAAGCTAGCCTTTCCTAAATGGTATTCCGTGGAAACTTAACTAGGGTTCCATGAGTTTAACTTTTTTTTAAAAATTTTTTACAAATTATGATTTTTGAAACCTGTAGCTATGTTTTCGTCATATCAATCATTTATTATCTATTTAATATTTTGATTAATTTCATGAAATTATTTAAATACAATGCCAATGAAAAAGGAAAAAAAATTACATATATTTATTTTCTTACAACAATATAAAGTAAATACTAAGATAAAAAGGAATTATGGAATATGCATTTAGAAATAATTGCATCATCAAAGTTTACAATTCAAAATGAAATAACTAAATTCAAGAAGGTAGAAATATTTTTTTCTGCTAAACATTGTCACAGTTTATAAGCTCTTTTTCATAAACCATAATTCAGCTTTTTTTATTCTATTTCAACTTATGCATACGACAAAACATTCTAAACTAGAAACCATTGCAGACCTGCAAATTCAACTATCTAACACAAAAACAAATTTTAAAATTATTTTTGATAAAAATAAATCTTTTTATAATTTGAAGCCTATTTTTCTTTTGTTTAGTATATTAACAGTTGCTTTTTAATGAATTTAAAAAAATTTGAGGATCATTGCTTAAAACCATTATCATAGAATAAATGAGATATAGGAAACCAATCAAGTATCATATATATATAGCGAGGTGAATCGATAACAAATCGGCTAAAGTGAATCACTTTATAAATCTGCAACTGACGGCCACAATCTGGGGAAAACTAAGATCTTAAGCTATGTGTCATTTTCATCGATTATTAGTTTTATCATTTTTAAAAGAATATTAATTCCTGAGAAAGCTTACCAAGACGTGCGATGTTTTTATACATATTCGCATAATACGTTTATAATTGAAGGGCAGAGTATATAAAATTTCTTAGTGGCTTAAATTCATTTACTTTAAATTTTATATGCATAGATAATATGAAACAGTACGGCTTCCCTTTAATTCTTGCCTGAAAACTTCAATTAAGGGAAATCCATAAGTCCCCAAAACACATTTGAACTGTTCGCGTTATAGCGTTCTAACTTTTGGCGTTTTACTGTCATATGACAGGTTTTTTATGGCAGGCCTCTCATTGAAGAGGCAAGCTGTAAGAAAGAAGCAAACATGTGGTACATTCGTATACTTTTGCAGTAGATGAGCAGAGGTGATGCACCCATGCTAATGCAAAAATATGGGAATCTGCCTTTCATATGCCTCTAACTTTATTACCTGTTAAATTCTGACGAGTGCACTTGGAACCTTCTTCAACTTCGAACATAACCAAAGAGTTTTATTAAGTTCTTTTGTATATCTCTGTGTATAAGTTGACTTACACACTGGTAATAAAGTCGGACATTCGGTAGGTGATTTGTCGATGCGAATATAAAAAATGAGTTATGAATAACTATTAGTTTACCCCTTCCAAAAACTTTTTTCCCTTAGAAACAGCACTTTAAATTACCATTGAAAAAAATTAAGAATAAGAAAAGTTAATTTATTCAAGAATATTTTAAAAATTATATAACACAATGAAAACTTTTAAAGCATGCCTTAAAGCTATATATTTTAAAATTCAGTAGTGTTAGTGTCTTCACACGAATCTCACTCTTCAGTGGATTCTACTTCGTCCTGATCTGTTCAGTTCCACAAAAAATAGTCCTCACCCCCATTCAATAAAAAATTTGAAACTCCAGGCATTTTGAAAGATTTTACAATAACATTTGGATCCATATTTTTATCACGCGTCTAATATTTGAAACATGACGTCGATTTAGAACAATAGTCGTGGTTGACTTTTACACCCGACATACAAGACATTTGCTATCTCGTAATCGAAAATAGATTGATTATACACCGGGATATACAGTACTTATAGATCTAAAAACTTTAGAAAATAAAATAAAACTGGGGTTAAATAAGACTAAAATAAGATGGTTCCCGTGAAAAATCCAAACTTTTTGAAAAATATCCCTTAGAATCACTTTTCTCTGAACTCTTTAATTCATTTAAATGAATATATCTAATTTATGCATCTTTGTTATGTTTATTTTCATTTTTAAAAGTGTGGTACGTAACTTTTCATTTGTTTTTGATACGATGGAGACAAATGTAAAATAAAAAGAGAAGAGTACAAAAGAGGAAAAAAAGATGTTTAAATGTCCGAAAATACTTATCATAAACTGCTTATTTAAAACTGTGAAATATGAGGAAGAGTAAACCTTTAAATAAACTCTAGTTTCTGCGTATGAATCATTTTCTGGAGTAACAGATGGCCTTAGACAAGAACCACATCAAATATTTGATATTTTTGTCTCCACCCCCTCAATTTCGTCGTTTTCACTTTTCACTGCATTTTTGTGGTATTTTAGGTAAGGAGTGTATCATTTTTTCTCCTATGACCTTTTTATTTATCATTAAAGATACTAAGGTCTTAAATATTTTTTTTTCTTCCGGTTAAAGCGTAACTTTTGTTACGGTTTGAATTTTTGCATGCATAATTTCTTATTAATTAAATAATAAAATCATAGTTATGGGATTGAACTAAGCACTCTTAAACCTAAAACTCAAACTAAGTACAGGCAATAAAGAGTGTTACGCAATTGCCGCACTTAGTATATATAGAGAGATGTCTAAACTGACATCACTTCACTTACCTGTCCGCTGGCAATCCATCAATGATCAATCAGTAAGATAGCAGCCAATAGGAATAAGTTTCTATTGGAATGGGAATATGTATCGTCCAATAAGAATAGAGCAAACAGCTAGTTGCCATTCATAATCACGAAATTAAGGCAATTGATTTGTTCCATTCAAGGATGTAGTTCAGCCTCTGGCTTGGACATCTCTATATATCCAGGATCCTTGTCAAAAATGATGCCAAAAAAAATTATGCACATTAGAGGTTCCAAATTAATGTTTAAGCTAAAGAGAAAAATAATCAATGGAATCACTAGTATAGCAGTTTGATAGGCTGATAAGACTTGTGCTTCTAATAATTGCTTTTCAACTTCTCTGTTTTCTCCGGCAATGAAAGAGGTTTTGATATTTTAATTCACGCTTTCCTCAGTTTCGTAAAATTTGAACGGTATTTGTTTTTTCTTTGCAGAAATATTAATTTGATACCCGAATTATATAAATTTTTTTTTTTTACTTCAGTTTTGACAAGGATTCTTAAGATACGTAATTAAAGGCGAAAACTACGAAACACATCGTCAAAAGTTTTAAAACTAATGAAGTAAAAAAAAGTAAGCAAATGTATTTAAAAAGTTCGAAGTATTTTTGTGTATCGCTGTTTTCAAAATCAGTTTCATGAATATTTTCAAAAATATGTTTTGTTTCGATATTTGGGAGCCTTCCCCTTTCCTTAGCATGAGACATATTGTATAGCACCGTTTTCTTAGCTCATGTAAAGTGCTTAATACCGTTGACGTTTGACGCTGTGTAGCACATTCCGATTTTTCTGCAATTAATTCAAGTGAACTTTCGAATTCTGTTTGTTCGAGTTTCAAATTATGCTATCAAATTACGTAAAAATGAGGTCGATGAAAGAATTTTTTTTGATATTGCGCTGTAATTTGTTGTGTTAATTTTTTTTATAATAGGTGATGAACAGCCGACCTAATTCTGAATTAAAGACTATCAATGATAAACTCCGCGGCCTTGCAATTTAAAACCCAACCCAGAAGAAAGAGCTCTCCTGGATCAAACAGTGGGATAAACTAGCCTTTGTGGATGACTTATTGATGAAACTAACCCACATATGCGTTACATGGAGAGGAAAACCTCCCACGGCTAGCCCTACGGCAAGGGGATTATAACATAACCATGATCTGTCTACCACTATAGATATTTTACGTCAGCACTGGGAATTATGAGAGTTGGGAGCAGAATTCGTATTCAACTAGACACCGTTGGGATTAGAACCTGCCTCACCTTATTGGGAGGCGAATGCTCAATCCTCTAAGTCAGTGTTCCCCAGCCTTTTTATCACCGCGGACCTGTCAACGTTTCATAATTTTACCGCGGCCCGCTGGGGGGACGGAGACGTTGATTGTTTATATTTTAGGTTATTTTGATTTATTAATTTTAATTTAATTGTATTTAAACATGCCTTCAAAATAAAATACAGTTACACCAAAAAATAAATATAAAGTGATTTAACATTTTCATATTATGTCACAAAAAAAAGTTTTCAGTTTTATTTCTGACTGCTCGCTCGCCGACATTTTATAATTCTGAATATTTCAAATCAAATAATGAACATTTCTTATCTTCATGTGGAAACAATGACTGCCCGAGAGAATATTGGTATGGTTGGATAATTTGGAGTTATTCAAGCGTTTCGACAAATGGTAAAAGCCAATCGTTTAACGAATTTTATCGTCTCGTAGACAAGAGGGATGACAACATTGAATACAAAATATTCAAGAAGAATATTTAAACTAAAATGAAGTTTTTTATTTTGAGTTATGAAATTTCCTTTCTGTGGGTAGCACAAAGTGAAAACATTCCATGCATCGTTGGAATATTTATTTTAAATAAAAATGTATTGCAAATGTTGGCGGAACAATTATAGTAAATAGTATTCCATTAAATTAGTATATTAATATAGACAAAAGTTTTCTTATGTATAATTCGAAACGAAGCCATAAGCACACGCTGTGGGTTCCCAAATTTATCGCAATATTTTTCAAAATTTATCTGAACATTTTCGAATGAGGCATAAATTATCGAACTCTTATTGACAACTAGGGTGGCACTAATGAAAATGTATGCACTAATATAAATAACATATTAGCTATAGAAAACGTTTTGTTAATATGTATTTAAAAGAATTAAAAAATTTTTTTATCCTTCTCTTGTAGATATTCATTAAAATTTTATAGTTTTTTGAGCTGTAAGAACTCAAACAAAATGGAATATGTCATATAGTTTAGATAAGTAAGATAGTTTTAAATTTAGAATGCTGTGCTGTTAAGTTCGAAATTTTGTGAAGGATCCCTTTTGTGGTTAGGATTTTTGTGGTTAGGAATTTTGTGGAAGTCTTTAAGGTTATGAAGGGTTTTTAATGTTTTTTTTTCTCTTTTTTATGGTTCTGAATTATACGAGAGTTATTAAACGGACTTTTATTCCTTCTGAATTGATCTTTGTTAATTTTTAAATAAAATGTTATGTAATATTAGTTGTGTTAATTGCCTAACACAGCTAATGTCAAAAAAATGTCAGTTCTGTAAATTTTAAATAATGTAACCTGTAGTTGTAGAATATAAGCTGACAAATTTTAACGTCATAATCACATAATTTTTTATTATAAATTAAAATTATGAGTTTTGTATTATGGTTAGTTAGGCACACTTCGCAAATTTTGGAAACAAGTTTTTTTTCTTCTTTTCTTTAAAAGATTCAAAATCAAAATGCTTTTTTTAATTTTATTTTTTAACTTATGAAAAACACAAAGTAATCAAAATAGTTTCATAATTTAGCCAATTAACCTGCAAACCAATTTTTATCTGTTTGAAAGTAAAGCAGTTTTGGAATTTTAGCTCTTTTTATTTTCACAGAAACAAATTTGATTACAAAATTTTATGCTATTTTTGTTTCCAATATGTCAAAGTTAAGATAGAATATAATTCATATATGTTACAATTAAATTACTTACAAATAAATTACTACGAAAAAAAAAGATATAACCCATTATTGCTTAACTTTCAAATTTTCCATAATATTTTATTTAATTATACTAGATGTCATAGAATCATCTCGGAAATTATTATAAAATCAAGCCTGAAACATTTTATGTAAAAAAGTCGAAATATTTGGACCGCTATGCAAAATATGTAAATTTGTGGAACATTTTTTTCAACTGTATTCACTGAGTATAATTGTTACTTTAAAAACGTTAACTAGTTTATTTTTTTCTTGAATTTGCGAATAACTATTTGAACTTGGAAAAAAAATAACTATCAACCAAATGTTTGAAAAATGCTGTCATTCTAAAAGAAGGAGTATTTTAATATAATCTTTGTCAAAATTATACAGCAAAAAGCTTATTTTCCCGTTTTTGAACAGTCCCTAAAAAAGGCGAATTT
Source organism: Parasteatoda tepidariorum (assembly GCF_043381705.1). Classification (NCBI taxonomy): domain Eukaryota; kingdom Metazoa; phylum Arthropoda; class Arachnida; order Araneae; family Theridiidae; genus Parasteatoda; species Parasteatoda tepidariorum. The sequence goes on from NC_092204.1 coordinate 70,813,061, forward strand.
CTCCCAATACTTGATCCAGGAGTTTCCTTATCTTCTGGATTGGATTCAAAATTACAAGGCTACGGAGTTGAACATCAGTAGGCTTAAACTCAAAATTGAGTCGGCTGTTTAACGACGGTTATAAAATATTTGCATGTTTACGTCAAATTGAGTAATTTTTACTATGCTATCTTGTAATATTTTCAGTACGTGAAGTTCTAGAGTTTGAGGATTATGTGGGCAGGAAAAACAGAAGAAAAAAAAACTAAGCTTTAAATTTAATTGAATAACCCTTTTAAACCTCAATTCATCGTTATAAGCACATGTTGCGGAGCTACTAAGCACGAATGAATCTGTCTGAAATAGCTCCATGTTAATTTCTTAGTGTTTGAAAACTTTGAGCTGTGCTGTTAGTACTACATACTAATGTTGAGCTACATTAAATATTTCTATGTATGATACAATGCCTGCTTTTTATATTTTTAAAGAATGTGAGTAATGTGAATGTAATAATGTTTTCACAATTTCACGAAAAACGGACCTTTCACAAAATGTCTGGACAGACCCCTGGATATGTTAATATTTATCGTAGAATCTAACATTCTGTTGTATAAAAGTTCTAACATTCTGTTGTATTAAAATAAAACATAATTCCGCATAAACTAGCCTAAAATAACTTTGTGATACAAAAATAACTTGTGAACTTATCATAACATTGTGATTATGAAATATTCAGAAAAAACTAATCGCATCTCCGTTTACTGTATTTATTTTGCAATTTCGAATGAAATTTCACTTTGACTCAGGAATTTTTATGTCTGGCTTCGAAAGATAAATATTGTGAAAAAGCATAACTTCCGTAACCCGATCAGTGAAAAAGGCTATATATTAGATGTCGGGAGAGAGAGGGGGAGAATAAAAATAAAAGGCAGGCTGGCGTTTCCTTGTTCGAACAATTTCACGAACTGAAGTTCAGCCACCTCGTTAACAATGAATCCTAGGAAAAATAAATTTTCCCACTCCGTTCGTAAACGAGTCGCGATTTTCGGGGAAAACCCCTCTCCTCTCTCCTACTGAAGTGATAAGTGACAAATTCATCACGAAAATCATTTTGCAGTTACCATGGAAACGCAGCCTTCAATTCCTGCCTCATTTTGAAATTGTACATTTTGTGAATGGATTCCAGGACGTTAACTCGAGATTTTCAGTTTTTTAAAAAAAAAACTTACTGAGATAGTTTTTTTCTAGTATTGTTGAAATATTCTTTGGGAAAGAAATTTAAAATTTGGTTTTTAAGACCATTTTTGTCGTGTTTAGATGTGAGGAGTTTTCAACATTTTACAGACTGTAAAAATTTGACCTTACACTTGAACATCTGTGTTTTTAAATAGCCGAATTTATAAAGTCTGCCCTTATAAATTACAAATAGACTCAACGAGAAATGAACAAACGCCCTCTCTTGATCTGACGCTAACCTTTACTGTTACCCGCAGTTATGTAAACAAAGTCCTTGGTATTTTTTTCTGAAGTTATCAGTTCTATATCATAGATGGGACAATAAACATCTAATCATTGGAATTTAAAAATTAATGAAATCTTGGGGGGGGGGGAGGAGTATATTTCCCACTTACAAAGGGTTAAATTGCGCATCATTATATCAGAAAGGAATCAACATTATACACGCATGAAATCTAGTTTATACGAACTAAATGGAGTGTTGAAGATTCTATATGACCTTCGATTGAATTTGCCTCAATAACTTTAAAGTTTATACGCTGAAAGTGGGAAGTAAAGATTGTGCCTTACCTTTTTTTTTCTAGTTCGTAAGCTTTAATTGGTAAAATCTATAAATTTCGAACCTTTCTCGCCATATCTTTCTTGGGGTTATAATTTGTTACCAATAGTTCAAGTTTGATCTTAATTTTTACTCGTCGACTATTTAAGTGGTTTTCAATGTTCTTAAGCAAAGTAAAATAAAAATAATAATAATAAAAAAAAAAACAGTTTAAGTGTTTTACATTTGAAGCAAAGCAATAATTTTAAACTATATCTATAAATATCTGTCTTTGGAACGAATAAATAACTTAAATATTTTAAAAGGTATGTAACTGTTTCAAAAAGAGCAAATTTGGCGAGATTTTTCCTCCCCGACAAAAGTTGTCAAAATCCCATTTTTTGTAAATTTTCATAAGTCTCAGGTAATGCAGCTTCCTCTCAAAGAACAAGTATAAATTGGCACATTTATCCACTCTAAGAACTGCAAAATTTAAGGACTAGGTAAAATAACTAACTTTTTTATATATGACTGAAATAAAATATTTCTTTGAGAAATCTCTTAAATTTCTTAAATAACTTTTAGAATCCTCTTCGACTAAGCTCTTTAAAAATCATAAAAATATTGCTCCTACAACAGAATATCTTTCAATATTAAACATTTGTGCAATACAATATTAGATTTTTACTCATGTGATAATTTACACGGGTAAAATTTTCCTTTTAAATGAACTGCCCCTCGTAAGATTAATTTTTAAAAAAATTCTTTTAGATAAGTACGAGTTCCCCAGTAAACTTTAAACCTTAGAGCAGTGTTCCCCAACCTTTTTATCACCGCGGACCTGTCAACGTTTGATAATTTTATCATGGTCCACTGGCGGGGGCGTTGATAGTTTATATTTTAGATAATTTTGATTTATTAATTTTAGTTTAAGTATTTAAACATGCCTTCAAAATAAAATACAGTCACACCAAAAAATAAATATAAAGTGATTTAACATTTTAACTTACTAGAACGTTAAATCACTTAGTCACGATCGAGAGAGAAGACGAAGTTGTTCATTAGTTCCAATGTAAATTTCACGCCGCACTTTCGTGTTTTATTTATGATATTTAAATTTAGGATGATTGATTTTTATTTTAATTAAAACTAAATGAAAGAGAAAATAGTTGCTGCGGTTTCCTTCTTTTTTACTTTTTAAAACATTAAAAAATTAATGGAACTCAAATATTTTTAATTTAGGGTATAAACCTAGGAATTTAAATTCAATTTCAATGAAATGGGTGGCCCAGTACCACTTGATCCACGGACCGGGGGTTGGGGAACACTGCCTTAGAGGCTGTATCTGGCCAGCGAAGCCTTTTTTTGTGGCCCGCGAACTAAATTATATTAGTTGTCATTTTTGTGTTGACAATTTTCGTAAAAAATCTATATGGGTTTAAAATACTTTTCTAGTTAATAAAAATCTAATTTCTTCGTTTCTGTGAAATTTAACATACCAACGGTGCAGAAAAAAGTTATTTCTCAGGTTTTGCATCCAAGAAAATATTGATTCAAATACAAAAATAATCTTGATCTCTTTTAATCAAATATAAATCTTTTTTATTTCATTTTTCTGTATTTGGTGATTATATTCAGCATGAGTGTATCAGAAATTTTTTCGTAGAAATTCTCCGATTTAGCTTTTTGAAACCACCATTTTGGATAAAAATATTTGCACACACATTTGTAAATTTTACATTTTAAATATAAATATCCATTCTCTTTTGGTTGCAGCGGACAAACCTCAATTTTCTTATTGAACATTTTGTGTGCTGCTATGTAAATTTTAATACCAACCTTTCTAAAGTTTTATATCTTAACAATTAGATATCTGTTGCACATTAATTGTTTAATACATAGGTGCGCATTAAAGTTATTGTAGCCCGAATTTTTATTATTTATTTAATGTTTCTAAATATATTATTAATAACAATTAAATATTTTTACAAATTTACTTCTTATTTTAATTTGTAATTCAATACTTTTTTGTACAACTTGGTAAAAATCTGAAAGTGATATTTATTGTTCCTTCAAACCAGGGTTGGCAGGTTTTTGACATGTGACAGTTTTTGACAGTTTAAACCATGGTTTAAACCGTCACGTCAAAAACCTCACTGTCAAAAATGTCGAAAATGTCAAAAACCTATATTCATATGTGAAATTTAATTAATACATAAAATTTATATATTTTTTATAAAGGATAGTGTTTCTAAATATGTTCTAGAAAAAATAAATTTAAAATTTTGAAGAAACACTTATATTTTGAATAGTAACCAAAATCTTGTACTTTTGAAAACTCACATCTTTTGTAATATTATGTATTCATTTTCATGTGTTATTGAAAATCTGCAGTGATATTATTAAGAAATTTATTTATAACCAAATTTAGTGTATAGTATAGATTATACTAAAAATTAGACATTTTTAAAGATAAACATTAGCAGTTTTGTACATTAGACATCTTCTTTTAAAGAAAAATCTTTTTAATATTCTTTTAAATCTTCTTAATAATCTTTTTAACATAAGACAATACAAATTTAAGTGCTTTCTGTTAAATACACAGAGTAGTTAGTGTCGATTTACAGTATATTCAGCCTATTCATTTACTATGCTGAAAATTTAGTTTATCCAAATACTTGTGAATTTCATTTTGCTGAATACTATATAGTTTTGTTGAATATCTAAATATTCAGCTGTTGAATAATTACTTCTTGCTTTCAAGATATGCATTATTTGTATTCTTAATACAAGTGGAGAAAAAAAAATTAAGAGATAAAAATTGTTTTAAAATGATAAGTGTAATAATTATAAATAAATATAATAAACAATATGAATTATATTTATCATTATTCACAAATATAACTACTTTTAAATTCAAATTAACATACTGGATAATAAAGATATTCGGTATAACATTAAAATTTTTTTTCATACACTTGTATCAAGTTTGTATTTATACAACATAACTTGTAAGTTCCTTATAAATATTAGTTATATGTTCCTTATATGTCAAAAATGCATAGTAATAAACTTTTAATTTTCTTAAGTATCAAAAAGAAATTTTTTTTTTTTTAAAATATAAATATTTAAACAATTTTTGTGCAAAATTTTTCTGCACATGCATTTGAATATAAATTTCTGAGATTTTAAATCTGTTATTTTACCTTAATTTTAATTAAAAAATATTTTAAAACCTGCTGATTACCTATAGTATAATTAAATTTCAATATAATGCATGGCAACTGTTGGTAGTTTTGAAGTTTATATATTTTCTTGGCAAACTTCAGTTTTTGACATTTTTGACGGGTTTTTGACGGTTTAAACCAGTATTATACCCTTGTCATGTCAAAAACCACTTTTTGACGTCAAAAACCCAACCTTGCTTCAAACATAAAAGTCCTACATAAACTTTTGATAAAGTTGCTGCCCGCCATTTGATTTGTGTTTTTAATTGTGACCCCCGATCTCATTTAATTTGGAAACCCCTGCTCTAAGGGTACACCTTGAAATAACCTATTGCTTTCCACCTTCCTCCCCTGCATATCAGGCTTAGCTTACAACACACAGCTTATTACAGTGTAACCGCTTCCGTCTCGTAAGCAAAATAATGTCTTAAACATGACTCTTCAAAGTAAAAACCGCAATACCAAAAGAGAAAAAACATTGATCGGTGCATTCATTTTAATGAGCTTAGTTTGTAATGTCATAAATGCCAGCAATGGAATTTTGCGGTTACCTGCAAGCTCACGTAGTTCTCACTTTGCGACTCAATAAATTAATGGCAGTTCATTTAAGATATTAGTCTGAATTTATTTCAAAATTTCTGAAACGCCAAGCTACACATATCGAGATTTCTGGGGGCTTGTATATACATCTTTACAATAATTAATTACAATGGGAAATGCGCATCTTTCCAAAAGCGTGTGACCTTTCGGAAAGCAAATTTCACTCATGCATGAAAAATGTTTGTTCAAGTTTTGTTGCTGAATGTAACATTTGGAAACACGAGCGGTAATATGAAAGGAAACTGCTTTATTCAAATTTTTTTCCCCTACGAAATTTGATAATTAATCTTATTTGCGTTTTTAGAATACATTCGTTGTTTGAAACGCATAGTGTTTAACCCTTTCCCCCCGACTTTTCGTATACGTGCCTGCATGAAATGATCTCAATCAGGGTAAAAAGATGAAACTATATTTTTTGCAGTTCATTTGTGGGCGTGTTAATGATTGTTTGATTTATTCAATTCACCACTACTTAGTTCAATCTAACTATATAATTATTTTGAACTAACATTAATTAGACATGTAATTGGATTCACATTGATTTAAGTGACAGCAGAATAAGTTTAAACTATTGCTTTTCATTTTTACTTATTTATTCTTTATCCTGATTCTGTAAGAATGCACTTATGACTCGCCCGTCTAGAGAAGGTTATTATATAAAATATTAGGGGGACCGGAAAGTAATGTCGTTTCCACGCATTAAATATTCGTTATTCTTAAAGACTAATTCATTATTTTATGATTCATTTTCGATTCGGCATTGAAAGGTTATTGCTAATGAGGGGGAATACATTATTAAAAATAAAATCTTTAACAAATATTTAATGTACCGAAACGACGTTACTTTCCGGTCCCTAATATGTCGAAAGATTCGATATTTAAGCGAAATTTAAGGATACGTCAAGCAGTCAACTCAATTTTTGTGAATTGCACACAGATCCTCTTCAATGTTTACACGCTTAGTTTTGCATAACAATACCTTTGACTGGTATTTGAGCAGGTTGATAAGCTGCGAGTAAACTATCGATATTTTCAAGTATCACGTGGACGATATTTTAAATTCTACTCTCGAAAATACCAGGTCTTACTATAAATATGGCATAATTATTAACAGTTGTCGCGAACCTTATTAACAACGATCAAATCGAAATCATCAAAAATGATACTCTCTTAGAAATAAAACTCTCACTTTTGACGATTCAGCAATCCTTGAGCTGTATTTCGTTAATTTTGAGAATTTTGTCACGAAATTACGTTATCTGTGACAAAACACAAATTCTCAAATATATGACGAAACTAGAATGAAGACTAGACGATCGAAAATAAAGTAATGAAAAAACCGACCCTCGTCAAGAAGTTGACCTCGTACTAGGAAGATTCCTGGTTCGAATCGGGCATGTGTGTAATTTGTCTGTCTGTTCTATCCGTCCTTGTATTTGGGCGACAGGAACCCACCTATATGGTACCCACGATAAAGTGATTATTCGAAACGTTAGATACATGTGGCGCTACAGTGCTTTTTATTTTGGAATAGAATTTAGTTTTGATAAATAGAATTTAATTTTGCAAAACAATAGAATTTATTTTTGACGGAATGCGTTTTCTTGGCGAAGTGACGATAATTATTTCGTCACTTCGACGAAATTTTTGCTCGGAGTTATATACCGGGAAACTGCTTCATTAAAAACGAAGAAAGTTTCGTAAATTTGAGCATCAATTTTTTACAGTGTATCGATTACAATATTATTCACGATATTGTGAGCATTGATTAATTTCATTCAGGTAAATCAAATGTTGATTAATGTAAAATGAGCAATGTGCATTAGTTAATCTGGAAGAAAAAAATTTCCTTATTGTTTCCAAACGATTTCATTGTTTTTTATAGTCGGCCCCCTATCGAAAATATTCCAAACAAAGTAGAAGTTTTTATTTTGATATACGTATTTTCATTTTTGATTACCTCTTCTTTAAATTACTTTAAAATAATAAGCTCTAAAACGTAAAATTAAAATGCACAATTTTGTTTTATTATATACCCCCTTTTATAAAACTGGTTGTTTTACACGTTTAGAACAAAGCTGAGCTACAATGACCGTTTTTGATAAGGATGGAGGGCGGTTAACTATTGACTGATAATTTTCTTATCAATGTATGGAATAAATGCATAATAGAAAGTTATCAGACCTTATTCTTTTGTGTTGAAAACTATCAAATACAAACACCGCTTTAATTTTATTCTTTTTGTTTATGCACTCTCATAAATAGCTTTTGTAAATTATCTCATACTAGAATGAATTGAATTTTGAAGAAATAAAAAAAAAAAACGAAAAAAATAACTAATATTTGAGACATTGATATCTTATTTCGTAGTGCGTAAAAATTTCTGAATGAACTTTTTTTCAATTTATTTGTACATTCTTTTCCTATATTACCCTTATTTGTTTTACTGTTTTAGGGTAAACACGAGTCCCACGATCCCGATTGTGCTATCTATCTTTTTTCATCAGAATTTACCAAAAAGCTAAATTAGCTACGTAAATAAAGGCATTTAGCATAGTATAATTTATAACCGCCGTTGAAAATCCGACCTAATTTTTGATTCTATGAACGAAATTGCTTTACGACTACTTTTTATAACCGTCGTAAAATGGTCGTCCCAATTTCTTTGGGTTTACGACTAATGTTCAACTCCGGAGATTTGTAATTTTGAATCTGATCCAGAAGACAAGGGAACCCCTGGATCAAGCAGTGGGAGAAATTTGCCATTGTGGAGGACTTTTTGTATGTAACTAACCCGCATTTGCGTTACATGTAGAGAAAATCCACGAAAACCTCCCACGGTTAGCCTTACTTCAAGAACTGATCCGTCTACCACTGAGGGTATTTTACGTCAGCACTATGGTCGGTGCAAGCCGGATGCGGAATTCGTATCGACCAGCCATCACTGGGATTCGAACCCGGTTCACACTCTATCCCCTGAGCTATCACGGCTCCTTTCCGACAACTTGCCAATTTTGGCTACATTCGGTATTACTCTAAACTCAATAATTTATTAAAATAAACCTTCCGATAAATACGCATTCACGACGACGGTGAACCCTTGTGATTTTTTTTCTTCTACTATTATCCTTATTCTCCTTTTTGTAGTTTGATGTCGGACATAGTTTATAGTGCCGTTTGAATTCCTTACGTTGCAAATGGGTTTTTTTTCCTTCAGCTTTTAGCATTGCATCCTTTCCACTTTTCCAAACATTCACTCCCCTCAGAGAGACTCATATGTTCTATTGATATTTTCTATTTTGTTCGTTTTCACTTTATTTTCCTTTTTTGCATGTTGTCTAGCATCCTTTGATTTTTCTTATATTAATTGCATGTCATAACTATATTGAGATTAGCGCAGTATAGCTTAGTGTATTTGAATTCTAAAATTTTTATTAAAATTTAAAAAAGTGATGAAGTTTATTGTTAGCAATTGTTTGAAGTTAAATGTTACATTTGGACTTAGGTCTGGAGTTTATTTTCTATTCGACAATTTTTTTTTACCATTAAGGGTTGAGATAACTGGATGTTTTAATTCCTTTTTTAAATTAAAATTCCAAGTGTCTTCCCGAAACTTTCTGAGCGTTAACTCTTAGCACGCGATAGTTAAATTACTTGAGCAATGCAATAAAAATTTAAGTCGTAAAAGTATATTAAAAAAAGCAAAATTGTTAGTGCTGGTTATGATTCACGGTGTCTGATGTCCTACTTCACAAGATTATAAAAGATTTCTTACAGATTCACAATCGTGTGATGTTTAAGGCAGCATCTGCCATCTTAATCCTCCCTACAATCAGCTGTTCATACAGATGATCATTCTTAGCTCGTCCTGTGTAATTAAATATGCGAAACTTGTACATTCGTTCAATTTCACGGTTGGCTAAGGGTGCTTCACTATCAGACGATTCACCCCCGAATACCCCCTTCTAATTTCATCGATTCTTTTCTCATTTGTATAACTGAGTGCAATTGAGTCATTTTTATTAGGAATTGCACTTACACAGAATTTTTCCGAATATTAAATCCAAACTGCTGTAAGTTGTAATTCTTAAACCCTTTGTACTCTGAGAATTTAAATGCTATATAAACTAATATGTGCGCTAAATCTTTTAAAATAATACAATAGTTTTATATAACAAACAATCGTAAAATAATAGGGTTGATAAATATTAAGTTTCTTATACTAAATATTAATATTTAGGGTTACTAAATATTGATATAAAAATTATACAAATTAAATTGAGTTATTATTTAAAATCAAATAAAATTTAGAGTGATGGTAAAATTTGATATCCCAGTGTTAAAGGGTTAAAGTTACTATTTTATTCGGTTTAGGATTTTTTAATAACTGTATAAAGAGGAAGGACTTTGCATTGGAAAAAGGTTTGTTTAGATTTTATGAAACAGTGCAAGTTATTTTTTAAATTTTTTCTGTATCTGTATATATTTTTTAAAATTCTTTAAAGCAGACGGGTTCATCGGTGTCCCTTTTATATATATATAGTATATATATTTTCTGGCTCTCTAATTGCAGCTAAAATGTATTTTGGTATTTTTCAATAATAAAAAACAGTCTAATAGTTACTAAAAAAAATCTGTTGGATTATCGGTATTATATTTGTTTTAAGAAAAGATCTCTGTTAGAAAAAGTGGGTCTGAAAATATTAAGACCTACAATATTGATATAAATAACGGAATGGGGCTAAAAGGCGATTATCCTGTTTGGACTAGGGGTCCATTATGTTGCACAACATTTGGTAGAGTTTTATCACTTATAAAAATATTTTTAAATTATATTTTCGGTCTGTATGCCTTTACAAAGCTAATGTCTACTTAATATAATAATAATTCTCGATGGTCAATGTTGCTATAAAAAATTTTAAAAAATATAAATAAAGAAATAAAAATGAGAAAATTCAATTCAAATAAACTTTTAGAAAGTTTAAAGGCATATAAGAAATTTAAATTAGTTTAGTAGATTTTGTTTCATGACCAGAATGTGAAGATATACACTCTAAAAATGTACAACAATATGCTTAGCAAATGCAAAAAAAAAAAAAAAAAAAAAATTNAAAAAAAAAAAAAAAAAAAAAAAAAAAAAAAAAAAAAAAAAAAAGTTTATAATTTTTTACGCGAAAAGTAAAAATAACTTTAAGGAGTGAATTCAAGCTTAACTGCTTTATGAGTTAATTCTATAACTGCATACTTTAAAGTGAAAATTGCATTTTCTGCCTTGTTTTACAGCTCTGGGGGTTATTAAAAACGCCTCCTGGTTTCATCTGGGAATCAAATTGGTTATATTTTTTGTCTTGCCTTCTTCACTAGTGATTCGTGAGACAGTGATATCGTTTTTGTTACTTCCTCGTGTTTTGTTATATTGGTGTGCGACCCTTAATATATGCATTTTTTTTAAATCAATTTTTTTAAGGATTTTAATGAAAAAGATGTATCATCATTGCGGAACACAGGCGAATTTCTCAACACAAATATCATAAAGATTAACTCTATATTGTGTTAAAGGATTTCGTACGAATTCTATGGATCCAGGTGAAGTTTTGAAAAATGAGGATATATTCTTATTCTAAAATATTGACTAAGAATTTCAAAAACAAATTATTTTTTGTGTTATTACAAAGCACCAAGAATTTAAATTTCCTCAAAATAATAAGCAAAATTGTTTCTGATTGGTTGATAAATAATGAGCAAATCTAATTATGTCCTGAATGATGTCAAAATATTATAAGCACCACTCCGACGCTTTGTTTAATTATTTTATTTGTTTGAAACACAAAAATACAATCAAAGGAAAATTTCCAAAAAAATTTAACTCTTGGACCAATAATGGTAAGTTCTTCTATAAAAAAATTTATTAATGATGTCAGACAAAAACTAGCATTTGAAGAACGTAAGAGCAACAAAATAGTATAGATTCCAGGCCAAGACCCCCACTAACTGGTATGCTCTTTTCTCCTTTTGTTATTTATCGTCAGATTTTATTTATTAGATCGTTTGATTCCTTTACTTTAAATACATAATATCGTTTGATTTCTTTACTTTAAATACACTATCGTTTGAAACTGGTTAGATATTGCTGCTTTTAGCTCTTCGGACATTTAACTCTACATTCAACGGATTCCAATCCAATCCAATGTTTTATTTATTAAGGCTTGACAAAAACGGGTAACAACTAAAAAGTAATATGCTATGCTTTCTTTCGCTTAAGGAAAAGCGCATTTCTAAGAATAACACAAACGTACAATATTCAGTTTAAACAAATAATGATGCGTCACACAGATCGAAACCTTATTCAGAATCAGATCTACTATTGTAAGAAGGCCTCGCTTCATAGCTGCGATTTCAAGTGTTATTAAATGTGTGAACAGCCTTCTTTTTAAAGAAATTAAAAGTTCGTCTGCTGTATCGTGCAGTCACGGCCCAGTTAAGGGCTTCTGATTTTCTTAATTCCTTAGCTAACGGTCCATCACATCAGCATCTATGTTAAAACGTTTTCGCTTCATGTGCTTCATTTATAGAGCAAATTATTCAATTTGTTTCGACATTTAAGTTTGATTTACGGATTTCTGTTTTCAGTTATTTAACATACACCTAAATTTCATTCTTTAATTGATTCCACAATTTTATTTTAAATTTTTATCTCTGCTTAAATGAATCTTGAAACATCTTAAGATCCTGTTTCATAATGTTAGGTTATAAAAAATACCACAGTACTATTTTGCATTAAAAATACTCATTTCTGAATGTCATTTAAAAATATTTCTCCGCTTTAAAAGGCTTACAACAGGACCTACGTTCGATTGGTGTAACATATGTATTATGTTAAGTTCAATTGAAATCAAAGGTAGAGCGTTATACCGTCAATTTTAATTTTTTCTTTTTAAATGTAGAAAGTAGTTCTATCTTTGAAACTTGTTAAATTGACTGAATTTGGATATTCAGGCATGCAATTAAAATTTATTTTTTTAGTATCCCGAATGAGCTACAATAAATAAAATTAATCATAGTGATACCAAATAATATTTTAATTTAATTAAAATTTTTTATTTTAAATTTATGTAAATTTTTTTACTTGTGAATGGCAATCACAGCAAATTGTCAGGAAATGTATTTGCGTTAAATTGGCTTTTTTCACTTACCGGGTCAATGTTACAACAAGCAAACATCTTAATTTTAGTTAGGCCTAAAAAAAAAAAAAATATATTTATCTTTAAAAAAAAAATCGTGTTTAATCTTGAAAGAGAAATAAATTAAAAATAGCTCTCTAGGAAAATCTGAAATGGTCCACAACACAGCAGATGGTGTCATTTTACAGGTATTAACTATAAATACTGTGTGCAGTGCAAATTTCCTCAATTTTGAGGTGTAAATATTTACACTGGTCTAAACTTTAAATAAAGAAAAGTGAGAATTTTTTTTAGAAATATATAGCTTAAAAGAAACTAAATCCATTAATTCAATTCAACTTAATTAACCGTAGTTATTTCTAATTATTCATTAAAAATAATAAATTTGAATATTTAGCATTATTTGAATTTTGTAGGTTATTTTTATAGTGTTTCTTCACAATTTGGTCCTGAAACAAAACCTATTATCAAATAATACGATATTTTTTTTGTCATGAAACTGTCCAAAAAGTTACTTACCTTTCACATAATTTTTCATTGTATTTAAATTCTTCGATCAAAGAGGATAAATCCAATATTTTTAACAAATTGTCGTAGTGTAAAAGACTGCAAACAAAAAAAAAAAAATTATTTTGATAAAATTGTATCAAATGTTGTCTGATATATTGGATGCTGGGCATCAAAAGGATATGCATTTTAAAAGTGTTAAAAAAATAAAGTGGATCTAAAATTTACATCCAAAACACAAATGAAATGGTTTGTAGTCGAAATAACTTAAATGTTGACATTGAATTTCAAAATTGCATTGTCTGTGAATCTGTGAAACTAGTTGTCATTTCATTGTTTAGGAAGGTCAAATATATGAATAGCTTTGTTATAATAAAGATAAAAGCCAACCTCAAATTAAATCAATATATTTCAGTAGATACAAGTTTCGATATTATATTAGCAGTGGCGTTTCTCGACTTTCCGGGGCAACACACAAAATGGGTCCCCTCAATCCCTGGAAATCTGATATTTTTAATATGTAATGAAATATCTTTAACTAGAAAGTATAGAAAAATATTATTATTATTTTTTGCATGTTGGTATTTTATAAATAAGCTTGTTTCAAGCAAATTTTAAATAAATGTAAAAGGAAGACTTAAATAATAGTACCAGTCAAATTTAATACGAAGTAGTTTTTTGTTGTAGAATATTTTTATAGAAGTTACAATATAAGAACACATTATACATATAGCCAGACCAAACCACCAGATAGTTTTATAATACAAAAATTTATTGTACATAGATGTTTAGTTTTATTAGGTCACAAGGGTTTCTAGAACTAGAACTTTCTTTTAACCAGTTATTTTCGAAACCTGTAATTAAATTTACAGCTAATTAATAACCCATTATTTATTTAATATTTCCTTTATTTTTTTGAAAATATTTAATTTTCATGCTTATGATGAAAGAAAATTCACAACTTATATTCTTCTAATAACAATATAATGAATGGTGAAAAGGACACGCATTTATGAAAAAATGACATTAGTATTTCTCATCGAATAAACCATTAATAATAAACGATTAAAAATAATTTGGATTTAATGTAAAAATTACTATCCCTGAAAATATAACTGTTAGTGATAAAAATATAACTGTTAGCGATAAAAATATAACTGTTAGCGATAAAAATATAAATTTAATTAAGGCACATTGGACATTTTGATATTTTCGTTAAGGGAACATGCATAACACTGTTATAGCAAAGCAGATGCAGCATTTTTAAATTCTTGCTTGAATAACGCATTGACCGTAACTGTAACCTTAAAAAATTTGTCTGCATACAGAACAAAAGAACTTTGACTGGCAGAATCAAAGATATTACCCTCTAAGCACAAGACTATCGAAATGTATTCAAACGAAAACTGGTTAAGAGTTTCGGCCGAAAAAGTGGCAATAACCTTTAGATTCTTTTATTGGTTCTTTTCTGAATTGCGTTATATTTCGAAGAATATCGTCTGGTAATCAGACTACGCCATGAGTAAAAAGAAACATCAAATAATTAAAAATAATAAAAATTTCAAGGATTATTTCAGTTCACGATTCTCGAGTTAAGGGACCTTAAGTTACAGCCTAGCATTTTTTATTCATAATATTTTAAAGGAACAAATTAATTACAATTTTTAGATTTTTACACATTTTGAAAAACTATTGATTTAAAAATTTTCCTTTTTCAAAACACAACTGACTTTATTAGAAAATATAACTTCAAAACTAACACTTTAAAAAAAAAGTGTTTCATTTGTTTACCTAACTTGAATTTTCTCATCAAATGCCTTTTTAAAGTTAGAATTTTATTTTTCTTAGTTTCCATTATATTTGGAATTTTAAATTAATAAGTTTATATGAAATATAGCATCAAAACATGAAGTTGTGGGGTTAAAACTGCTGATATATAGTTTTTTTTTTTGACAATTTATTTCAATTAAAATTGTTTTCATAAAAAAGTATGTTTTTATTGTTAGTTTTTACTAGTTCGTTATAAGGAAGTGATTTTTTTTATCCGTACTTTCAAAGTTTTGGTTTAGCTTATTAGTTATTTTTAAAAAAAAATTTTTAGCAAAAAAATTTTTATACTCGTGTAAAATTCAAAAAGCATATAAATAATGCATATGCAATTGAATAATGCAACTGAAGTCTCTTAAACAGATTATTCTCAGCTGGTTAAAAGGCAGATGCTGCAGAAAGTTTAATTCCTAACAATTTTCATGTAAAAAATAATTTTTCCATAAAATGTTCATTATCAAATTAAAAAGAAAGAGGTATCGAATTATAGTAGAAAAATGTAAAACATTTGAAATAGATTTTGTATTTTTCTAAACATTAAGCTCACAATTCTATAACAGTTTTAATAACAATATTTACTAATTGTTTGAATTCTTTTTTTTATAGTACTACAGCCTTAAAATTTATTATTAGATCTATTACATTTATTATTAGATTTTATAACCATCTTTTTGATTCTTCCTCTGCGTCTTAAGTTGATTGCTTTCAAATTTTAGATTTTTCTTAAACCCTTATTTTCGTTCATTTTTCCTATTTTATGAATCTAATTACATTTTTCTGTTTAAATAAATGATCAATTGCTTATTTTAAGTTTTGAATTATTGAAATTTTTTATAACCTCAGAACATTTTGAAGTAAATGTGAAACAGTAAAATCTAAAAATTTACAAAAAGAGAAAATTTAAAATTTAATAAAATCGTAGTTCATGCTCAATAATTCACAAATACCAAAGCTTTACACATATTTTCTGTATAATCAATTAGTGCACAATACTAACATAGTGCGGTTTACTAACAACTAATTAACTATATGATTAAGCTACTATGGATTAATTAGCTATTTTGCGTTATTTTTTTAATCACCTTGTATATTTGCTTTTTTCTGTCAAAAGATTTTTTTTTCTTCCTGTAAACTAAAGTTCTATAAACTTAGAAACTAGCGAGGTTTGCTGTATACAAATAGGATTTAAATACTGTTTACTGAAATGTAAAACCGCGGAAACATTTCCTGAACTTGAAAAAGAGGCATTTTCACCTTTACTAAAGTAGAAAAATAAGGAGTTAATAATTTTTCATGGATCGATGATCACGAAAGATGAAGTATGGGGAAAAAGAAAAGAATAAATTTGTGAGATAAGGAACTGTGCGTTCTAACGTATCTAAACGTTTCTTACCCGATCAAGAAGCTATTTATATTACTAAAACTTTTATTTTTTTCAAATGTCTACTATATGATTAAGTCTGGCATGTTTGTTGCAGGGACTTATCAGTAAAAATTGCTTTATTTCTGTATTTTAAATAAAAGTTTTTTAAGATTTTATCTTTAAGTTTCTTTGTTGTTTTTATATACTTTTTATAATGTGTAGTACTTTATAAATATAGCATTAAAATGTCTGAATGAATTTTTAAGCTGCTGTTCATAAGACACTTATTTTCTCTCTTAATATTTTTGTTTCCTTTGTCTATGTACTTAATTTTTTCCCCTTTTTTAAAAAAAAAAAAGCATATGGATAATTTTTTAATATTTTAAATTCTATTCTTAAGTGTATTTATTTTGTATCGAATAAGCTTAAGGCTTAAAACAAATAACGTTACATAGTTTACAGTAGTCATAAAATACTAATATAAAAGAACTGAAAGCAATTAAGCAGATTAAATTTTTAAAAAAAGGATCAATAAAAGTTTTTTTCATTAACATAAGTAACATTTAAGTAACGGTATCATAAGCAACATTTACCACATTAATTTATGTGAATATTAATAAAATTATAAACGCATATAACTACTAATATATTTACTACTACGAGTCTTAAAGAAGATTGTCTTAAAAGGTAAACGTTTGTTTATTTTTTTTTAAAAAATTTAGACCCCGCGTAATTACGTGATGCTTCTAATTTGTTTTCATTAGACTTACCTATTCAATTGAACTTGTGAGACTTTCGTATAAGATTAATTTTGATATTGATAATGTTTTTCCAATCTATATATATAAAAGAAAGTCGTGTTAGTTACTTCACTTATAACTCAAGAACGGCTGAACCGATTTAGCTGAAAATTGGCAGGGAGGTAGTTTAGAGCCAGGAGAAGGACATAGGATACTTTTTATCCCGTGCGATAAACCGTTCCAGCGATATCAGTGAAAGTCGAAATGGAATTTTCTGATTGGTTAAAAGCTAGCCATTGTTTTAAATTTTGCTATAAACGATTCAATTTTCAAATATCTTGAAGATAACAACAGTGATATTTTCTATCTTATAACTCTATTCATTTAGAAAAGTAAATTAAAGTAAATTGCATATACTTTAATTTTTAATTCGCGCTTTTCTTTATGTCAGGTGAGCACAAGCAAGTAAAATCAACGAGAATAGATTTCTTAATTGTTGGTCGTATCACGGATTCAGTACTGTGAAAACTGTTTAATAAATATAAAGACAAAAGCAAATTTCATTCAAATTGCACGTTTTCAGAAATATTTATATTTAGTACGTAATTTTAGGTTAGCAAAATTAAATATACTTTTCGAAGATTTCAGTGCTGTGACAGTTGTCATTTGAAAACTATTAGTTTGTTTGTTTATTTATGCAAAGTTTTCGAATTCATCCATTTTATTTCTTTCATTTATAAAATTGATTTTTGTTTTAAATCTTATAATTTTCATATTTCTTATTCATCTCATTTTTATTGCTCTTTTTATTATTTAAAATATGTATGTGATATTTCGATTTAGCAAATTTGCGACCACTGCCAACTTTTACATTTCTTTTTCGTTGTCAGAAAGAATATTTGCAAAAATATGCCGCCTAAGCAAATCGCTCTTAGTCGGTCGACATCTCAAGCGCGCAAAAAGAGAACTACCCGTGTTTCAGAAACATCGGAGCAACGGGAAAAAGACTTGAAACTAATCGAGAACAGAATGCTTTTGCCCGTTCCTTAGAAACGTCTGAGCAACAGGAAAGAAGACTGTCAACAAATCAACTACGAACTACACAAGCCCGTTCGTCGGAAACATCAGAGCAACGGGAAGCAAGAATGAAAACCGACCGAGAACGCATTTCGCTATTCAGAC
The DNA here is from genome assembly GCF_043381705.1 of Parasteatoda tepidariorum. Lineage (NCBI taxonomy): Eukaryota > Metazoa > Arthropoda > Arachnida > Araneae > Theridiidae > Parasteatoda > Parasteatoda tepidariorum. Next base: position 70,831,441 of record NC_092204.1, read on the forward strand.
GCTGCCAATACTCTGATTTGAATTTCAGTGCATTTCACTATGATCCGACAACAAACTATAGTCTTCCCCCAAGTGTCATCATCGGAGAAATATATCAATTATGTATGTTTTGTAATGCTCTCAAATTTAAAAATGAAACAGCTGAAATTTGCTGTTCTAGAAGCATACAGAAACTACAAGATTTTACGTCGCCTGCCGAGACATTATCAACCTTCGTATCAGGTCAAACAAACCAATCGAAACATTTTTTGGCGCATATACGCCGGTACAATTCGTGTTTCTAAATGACTTTATTCGGTGCTACACGTATCCTGAACGAGAATTACATCCCAACATTCAAAGTGCAAGGCCAAATTTATCATCGTGCAAGGATCACTTCTTTCAATGCCTAACGCAGATCATAAATTTCTACAAATTTATTTCATGGATAACACAAATGATCAAGTCAATCAACGTTGTCAGGTAAACAATGGCACTAAACGAAAAATTGTTACCGTATTACAAAAATTTTTCGATCAACATAATCAGTTAATTAGGCTGTTCACAATTGCCCTAGACTAAATGTCATCCGATATTTACAAAGTTGTTATTAGAGCTGAAAAAACACCTGTAGGCCACCACAAAGAAAAATACAATGCGCCAACATTGGATGAAGTGGCTATTGTTATAGTTGGCGAAGAATTTACCTCCCGCGATACAGTTCTTCATCGCAGAAATCGTGACGTTCAAAGAGTTCTCAGAAACGTATCGATCATATGATGCATTGCAATATCCTATTTTATTTTGGTGAGGAGAGGAGGGATATTATTTTAACATAAAATTAAGAAGTCCGCAAACAGGCGAGAAAACCAATAAGAAAGCAAGTGCAATAAGTTTTTATGCATATAGATTAATGATTGCCAAAACGCTGATAATCATACTTTAAAATGTCGACAATTAGTTCATCAATACATTGTCGATATGTATGCGAAAATTGAAACTGAACGCCTACTGTATATTAAATTAAATCAAACCAAATTACGTTCAGAAGAATGCATTCATTTACGGGATGCAATAATTAATGATGGTAACGTTAATCCTAATGATGTGGGGAAAATGATTATATTGCCGACTACATTTGCAGGGAGAAAAACTTGGACTCCCTGCAAATGTAGTATTCATACATGTCTGAGTATTCATACATGTGCCTTGGACTCCAAGGCACATGTATGAATACTCACAGGATGCAATGACATATGTTCTCGCATATGGGCTCCTAGATTTATTTATTACATTTACGTGCAATTCTGCTTGGGTTGAAATTAGAGATATTTTGTTACCAGGACAATCATCATCGGATCGTCATGATATTACAGCACGTGTGTTCAAACAAAAATGATAATCTTTACTTGATTTCATTGTGAAGCGTCATGTTTTTAGAGAGACACGGTGTTGGGTGTACTCTATTGAATGGCAAAAACGAGGATTGCCTCAGGCACACATTCTAATTTGGCTTATTGAAAAAAAACCACCTTCTAAAACTGATCAGATATCAGCAGAAATTCTTGATGTCACCATAGATCCAGTCTTATTTCAGATCATTGTCCAAAATATGTTTCATGCTCCGTGTGCATCACCATACATGTCTGTTTGAAAATGCACTAATGATATCCTAGAGAATTAACTGCTTTTTTTCACCATTAAATAAAATTTGCATTTCAAATCATAATCGCAAATGTCATTTACACACTTAAATACAAAATTCAAATTCAAATTGAAAGCGTTGCAACGCACGCAGGGTACAGCTAGTTAATTATAAAACTTAAATTTTAATTTACGATTCATTTATTCTTTTCAGGGCATTATTCAGATATAAAGGAGCTCAAATCATTCACGATGGTTCCGGTGAAAATATAGACGATCTAAAACAGCTCTTATCAGGTACGCATTTCATAATTTTCTTCAAGATGAATTAAGCGTACCTAAAATACACTCGATAAAAACAACAACATTTAACCGAAATTCACACTTTTAAACCTTCAGAAATATTGATCATTTGATTACTTTTTAAACTTAATTCTTTCTAAGGAGTTTTTCGTTCTTAAATAAGTTCTCTTAGAAAATTATATCATTTTTCTACTATTACAATCTGAAAGTATTATAAAGGTATGTGTAGAAATTCGAATATTTACTAGTTCGAATATTACTACCTTACAGAAATGTATAGATTTGCGTTGGTACGTAATTTAATTCAGTATTAAACGGTAATTCTAAGAAGAAAGTATTAATGAATACACATTAATGTAGCAAAGTGAATAAGTAATATATAAAAGAATAGTGATATAAAAAAATGGTAATATGAAAAAAGGTTATACCTTTTGCGATCAGAATTTATGACTTGATCTGATTGCTTATACAAGATTTTTGTCAAGGAAGAAATCTTGTGTTCTGGTTAAGCAACTTCAAAGGAGAATTCTTAAATTGAGGACATTTCTCCAGCCCAGTTTTTAAACAAATACTTGACGAGAGGTGAGTTTTTATTTATTATTTTTGAAAATCATTTTAGAAACTGATTATTTCGGGTTTTACTAATTTAAACTTCTCTTTGGAAATACTTGGCGGATCCCTCCTTTTCTCGCCAAAATCAAGAAATTTTGTACACAATTCATTTTAAATAGCTTCCTTCGCTCTTTCCACGTTGGTCTTATTCAACATCTCATAATGAACTATATAACCTTTATACACTTAAAATATTGTAGATGATATTACAATGGTAACCTAAGAAAAATGGTTAGGTTTAAACATTATCATGTAGATAGTGATATCAATATAACAATGACAGAAAAGAATATAACAGACAAGTGAAACCCTGGATCAAGCATTGGAACAAACTAGCTTTCGTGGAGGACTTTTTGACGAATCTAAACCGCATTTGCCTTACATGGAGAGGGAAAGCATGGGAATTCTAACCCATGATCCGTCTACCACTGAGGATATTTTAGTTCAGCACTGCGAATCGGGAGGCTCACCTCACTGGGAGACGAAAGCTATATTCCTTGAGCAACCGCGGCTCATACAATGTTTAAAAATCTATTGCAACACTATGAAAGAATTGAAGCTGTCAATGTTAAAAGGGGGTATGTTACAAATCTGCACTTTCGAGGGGGGGGGGCGGGAACTGTCAAATGTGAAAGCATTGTTTTAATTTCTTCCAAATTGTTGGATTCTCTTTAGGCATTCTGAAAAATTATTCGGTATTTGATAATCGGTGATTGATATTCAAAAACTAACAAAATACTTATTTTCATAAAAGTTTTACATACCCCCTCAATTCAATTGTCAGAAATTAATGAAATTTAATCCACATTTTACTTATGCAGTGCTGGGAAAAGTATAAATTGTGCAAAAAGTTGCCAAATATGAAACACCACTGTTATGACTGAGTGTTCAAATTTATTTTTTAATTGCAAAATGTAGAACCTAATTACTTTGCATGACAATTTTATTTTTATTCTGCATATTTAAATTATGGCAAAATTTACATAATCATTTTATTTTATAACCGTCGTTGAACAGCCGACCCAATTTCATGGGTTTACGACTACTAACGTTCAACTCCGTAGCCTTGTAATTTTGAACCAATCCAGAAGACAAGGAAACTCCTGGATCAGTACCCCCAGAGGTATTGATTTGTTGTGGGAACATGGAGGACTTTGAGACTCGACAGATTTAACGTGCATCAGCCACCATTTACTATCGGCCGGCGAGGATCGAACCCACGACCTCTTGGATATGGGCCCAGCGCCCTACCGACCAGATGTTCGATGTTTGGTGAAAGAGTTTGAATAATATGATTTAAGATTGTAACCCAACTAAACAGTATAGGGGTTCGTTTATTTATTTTTTCAAAATTAGAATGAAATTCCTGAGAATATTTCATTGCAAGTATTTTGAGTTTATTTCCTAGAAACGTTTTTGAACGGGTATTATTTTATTTTTTATAAGTTGATTTTGATTGTACTCCTTGGGGACTAAAGAGATCTTATTTAGCCACACAGATGTGTCCCCCCATAATTATTTATCTTTAAATGTTCTGGAAAAAAAAAACCTCAACACATATGTATTATACCCTAGAACACAATGAATGTGGCATGTATATTTCTATTTATGATCTTTCTAAATCGTATTACAGAACAGAAGTGCTTTTCCAATCTTGATGTAATCCTTGCATCATTTACTCTTCGAATTTTAACTTACTCTTAAAGCAACGCCCTCAAATTTGCTTTAAACGAAAATTTGTATTTGTCTTAATTTTTATTCATAAAATTTAATCTTTTGTTTAATAAAACATGCTAGGCTCTTATTTACTTACTCTCCAACAGAGGCTCCCTATATACATAAACCTGTTGAAGTTTGACGAAGTGAAATGTTTTAAAAAGTTAAACAATTTGTTTTCATTGATATTTATAGTTTCTTTTAAGCTAAATATTTCCAAAATAAGTAATTAAGAACGTTAATAACTATAACTTTTTTTTTTTTAAATGTGTAGCACACCAGGTAAATATTAATTACGTTTTCAGCAAGTGTCAGTAATTACGTTGTCAGCAGCTCTCTCACAACAGCGCAAATTCTTTGGATATGTGTTTTTTTAGCCATTAAAAAAGTACATTTTTAAATCATCTCGCCAGTGAAATACTGAAACACGATAAAGTAGTATTTAATTCCTCATTGCTTTACCTGTTTTTTAAATTTCATTTGTAAGTTTAACTACTTATGCGGCATTTTCTAGAGTCCTGACACATATCTGATGTTTATCGTTTTTAAATTTAGAGCTATTGAATTTAATTCTTCGAATATTTTTTAGAAATTGTCATTTTCTTTTTAGATGATGATCGTGCCTTTGCATTCGTTCGTGTTCTGGCCGGTGATGAAATGAGCAAGAGAAAGAAATTCGTCCTTCTTACATGGGTTGGTGCCAATGTCAGCACGCTCAAAAGGGCGAGAGTCTCCATTGATAAAGCTCTAGTAAAACAAGTCATACAGGTGAATTACTACAAATAAACATTTTTTAAACTATCATACATTTCAGGCATAAGCATCGCAGGGATCCAATTTTTGCCTGCGATTATATTAAAATACAGAGTCACAATAATTCTCCAACATAATTTTTTTTTCTATGGGCTAAATATCTGCAAAAAGATTAATTATTTTTATCTCTATCTTGTTTTATCTTTGAGTTTTAATCAATAATGGTTCATGAAAATTTTATTTCCTTGAAATATTGAGACGGACTTAGAGATATTTCTAATTATTAAGGGGGCATATAACCACTGTACAATCAATTATTCCTCAACTAGAAATTTCAAGCTTATAAATTATTCCTCAACTAGAAATTATGTTAAATTAAACAAGAAATTTTTTCGCATAAAACAGATGAAATTGTAGAAAAACTTCTAAAGTTTTAAAAAACTGTCTTTAAAATTCGTGGCTCTGGCCTTAAATATGCCTATTAATTAATCCAAATGCTTTAAGTTACTAAGTCAGAAACAAAAAGCTTTTTTCTGAATAAACACATCTTTTTTCCACCGATTTGAATATAACCTACCTGGAAATACTCTCTATATTGTTATGCATATTTATTTTGTTCATTCAATTTTGTCTGCAGATTCATTTTTGCTTTTTTCGTTCTCTTTTTGGGTACTTTGGTTAGATGAATTTTATAATTTTATGCAAGATAATTTTATGAAAAATTCATTTCCTATAAGTTTTATTTGTTAACTGTCAAAACTTTATTTAAATGTAAGTTTTATAAATTGTTATTTCATTTGAAACTAAATTTTAAATAACAAAATAAAAAATTAGAGTGAAAACGGCTAAATAGTTTTAGAGTAATGAAATTTTTTAAAAAGTTGTATTTTAAATTTTTTTGTTCAAATTTTGAATATTGTCTGCTAATATGTCATTAAAAATTATGTAAATATTTGTATATCTTTCAAATTAACCATTATTAAATTACCTTAAGATGAGATTCTTTTGAATGACAAAATACATAAAAATTAAATGTAACATTAAGGGGCTCACACTTTTAACTGTAACCAAATTTTAAGATTCGAGAATCTAATCTTGTCTAAAAAAGAATTAAATTAGAGAAACAAAATTATGTCCAATTTTGTACCTTTCAGAATTTCAACTTAGTTTGTGAAGATTCATTCCATCATAAATTATTTTATTTATTTATTTTGTCACTACACTCATATCATTCAGATCCCGGAAAGCAAAGGAGATATTAAAATAATCAAAAACCAATTTTATTTGTGTAGTTGGAATAGGAAAGCACTTGCCCTTTTGCTAGAAACAACCATTAAGCCACATTCTCTAATAAACTGCTTTTGTCTCAATACTAATCTTTTCTCTGCTTTTACAAACTTTAATAGGGATTGGTCAAAATTGAAAAACATTTTTGTTCTTTCTTACTTCAATATAGACCCCTAATATACTTACTATTTTGGAATCCTTTTTTTTTTCTTCCTATAAGGAGTCCAAAACTATATAAAATTAAAGACAGTCATAGGAGAACACCTTATATATATACACACACATAGCGAAAAGTCATAATCTTGATTTTAATAGCATCATAAAGTTGTGGATCTAATAAACCTACCAAATAAGGGTCTTGGACTACGACTGTTAATATTAGAATCATCAACAGAGCATTCCGAAAATGACTGGTTTAAAAAATTACAGAAATATGGTGACTTTTTCTGGTGTTCTGAATTTTTGTTCTCATTAAATTTCAAAATTTGTTAACATTCTTCAACAGGTGGTGCTCCTAATTTAAAAAAACCGTGAAACAATGTCAGACCATTCTAACTTAAATATTTGTATTGGTGTCTGAAAACTTTGTCCTCAGACTACATTGGTGATTGTAAAAACATTGTTTTATAATTTTCTTTAAGTTAACAACACCATCTGTTGACAAACTTTTATCTCCTTTTGAGATGGGGAAAGAAAAACTAGTTTCCTAAGTAGAGCACAGAAATACTTACAATTCTTATTCAGTAACATTTTTGAGACTCTGGGTAGATATAAGTTAAATTTTATGTATATCTGTTACAAGAATCCACAAAAATTAATATAAGATATTTCTCTATATTACAGAATTTCGCTGTAGAATTGCAGATAGAATCTCCAGATGAGCTTTCAGACGAATATCTGAGAATGGCAGTGGACAAAGTTGGGGGAGCAAATTATGGAACTGGTACGAGAAGTTGAGGCTGGACCTTTTGTATTTTGTATCCGTTTTCAAATTTGTTTAATGAGCTGTCTGTAAGATTTATATAACTGTATAATTTTGTCATCAGAATGTTTGTAATCTATTCAGAACTTTCTGGAATAAAGCGCGTTATATACTTAACAAATTGCTTCTTTATCGTTTAATTCTAGGGTAAGAAGTAAAACTCTATATATCGCTCTCAATAATATTTTTTATAAAAATGAACATCAAATATTTCAAAGATTACGCCTAAACTGTATGGTTTAAGGCTAATAAAAATTTGCAAAAATTTAAATTATCGCTTGATTTTAATTATTTTCAGTTAAATAATTTATAATCATCATCACAATCTGATACCTATGTTAGTAAAAGGCAGCTTATGGGAAAATTTTCATTTCCTGGGTTTTCTCTTATACATATTTACGGATATGCCAAAATACTATCAAATATTATGGCAATATTATTTAGAACTATATTTCCATACTTAGGATCACTGAAATGATAATTTTGATAGAACATTCACTATCAATTGATATTTAGTAAAGGTCTGGTTTCTTAGAACTAGCGCCTTATCTGGGCGTCAGCGGAAAGTTGAAGTAGAGCTGACGCCAGAAAAATACTTTTTTTGTTAGCTCAGCGTGAGCAGACATTATCTCTCATTGCGCATGCGTTAATAACGTAAACAAATATTTATTTTGAATTTGTTATTGTCGACCAGTGTTTTAGAGAACAAATAATGACTTTGTCCAAGAAAAAACACATTATAGCTGAGCTAAGAGAAGCTATGTTTAATGTCAAAATCAAAATCTTGTCTGATTTCAATGTGCTGTTGGATGTTGTCCTCCATTGCTTCTGTGGTTAACGTCACGTTGTAATCCAACTGCAGTTGAGTTGGACGGCAGTTGTAGTTCAAGATGAGCGTTCGATGACGTATGCTATCAAACTCACAAATGGACCAATCAGAGGTTAGCGCTGATTTCCAGCTGACGGCGTCCTGTACTAAGAAACCAGGCCTTAAGGAATATTTCTCGCATACACCAAAGAAATTATGTGATTGTTGACACTCTTAGCATTCATGATAGAAATGCAACATCAAAACAAAATATTTTGAGAAATACTTTATTATTTATAAAAATTAGTTTTCACAGTTGAAATTTCAACATGAAAAATAGCAAATTATATTAAGCAACAGTCTTACAACAGATGAAGCTTTGCAATAATTGAAAATTACTAAAAATTGTTCATTGGAATTGATTATCTGGAAGGCTCTAGGATATTTGATATTCATTTATCATTTTCTAGCTTGAAAAATGGATTTGTCTTCATCTCCAAATTGTGGTGCTAATGTTTGTAACATTTGGCAGTCTGATGCAGTAGCAAATAAAGTTGATAACAAAGCAACTCCATATCCTGTGGCCCTTTCACCCTATTAACAATCATTAAAATATATGTACAATTAGAAGTGTAAAGCAGTTTTATGGCTATAGAAATGATGAGAAACACTTACTGAATATGAAACTTTGGACATATCAATGTGAATCCAATTTCCATCAAAATCAAATCCAATGTGTGAACCAATAAAAAGACCTGCACATGCTGAAGCAGCATTACTTGCATCCTAAAATAGAAACAATAACTTTATTTAAATAAAGAGAAAGCATGAACTTTTCAGAAGAACTTTTTTTATTTGCTAGCTTGTATTTTTTGTAAATTAATTTTTCATTAAAAAAAAACAGTACTTTACTTTAAAATCTTAATCATACATTATTAATATTCAGTGGTATTATAGAACTACATTGTTTCTGGAAAACACTTAATAATAGAATACTTGTATCACCACTTAAAAAAAAAAAAAAACATTATAAAAGGATGCTATTCACAAATGGGTGTAAAATTATAAATTTTTCATGAAAGACTAATTTGATATAAATTAGATGCTATAAGAATGTTCTGAAATGTCAGTTGATTAACACTAGAAACACCTATATTGCCCGAAAGAATAAATATTAACAATAATAAAATTATATGTTGTACAAAAAGTCATAAAATTCTAAGAAATTGTGTCATCATTGTTTTTCTAATTGAAATTAAAAATCAGTCAAAATGACTTCCTTGGGCAATCTAGTGTTAACATAAGAGACAAAACAATTTTTAAGAAAGTTAATTAAAATTACAAAAGCCTTACCGCTACAGCATTTTTCATGTCAGCCATGCAGCTATGAAATTCATTAAAATGAATCTCAGGTGTATAGGGAAGAGGATGGATTAGATCTCCAGAATTTTTTCCAGCTCGAACAGTGGCCTTTTCCCATTCTTCACTATTTGTTAATAATGCAGCATGGTATTTACCTGTCGATATTCCTTGAGCGCCAGTTAAAGTTGCCATGTCTAATATAGTTGTAGCACATAAATCTTTTTTAGCATAAAATACCTACAAAATTTAAAATCCACTTACTTAAAACCAAGTTCAAAATATTTACTACAACTTCATTTGAATATCATAAAAAAACATTAGCATTAAGCCAGATCATTGATGATTTATGACTTAATATTGAAAGTACAAAATAATGGGATTATAAACTATAGTGATTCACTCACAAGAAAAAAAAAAGTAGAATGAAGTATGTAAAATATATTATATAATTTTAGGGATAAAAAAAAAATCTGTTTTTTAAAGGCCTTTTATTTATGTTACGATTGTTTTGCGTAATTTTACATGACATATCAACCAAAACATTTTGAAATGCAAGTTTTTAGAAATGGTTTAATTTCAAAAAACTTAAACATTAAGTACCAAACCCAATTAAAACATGAAGAAATTTAAAGCCTGGTTCCTTTTGAAATAACAAAAAAATTTGTTTCCCCATTAAAATCTACCAATTTATCACAACTTTTTTTCCCCTTTAATGAACAGGTAGGCTAAATTCAGACACTAATAACTACTGTAATTAAAAAATGTGCCTACAGATAAAATTTTATATCACAGTTACACATCTAATTTTGTTCCCATATAATAAAATCAGTTTCAATTGTATTTTGTCCAAAGTAATTTAAAAAACACTTACCCCATCTCCTAAAACAAGGCGACCTTCAGCATCAGTATTATTTACCTCTACAGTCCTAAAAATAGAAATTTTATAGCAACCTCACATCAACTGAATATAGCTAATTTATTAATACATTACAATCATTCAAAATTTTGTAAACAAAATAAAAAAAATGGTCTATTATGATCATTTGGCTCAAAAATGGTTTGAAAACCATTCCGATGTTGATTTTAAATCAATATATAACAAAACTAATCACATGTTCATGATGCCAGTCAAGGATGAAATGTTAGCATATTACAAAAAATAAATTAAAGAACATTTTATAAAGATAGAAAAACTACTTTGTAAACTGTAAAATTGATTAACTAACAATATTAATGTTTAAGTGCTATTTTCTGTGTTATGGGAATTATGAAAAATTTAACAGGCAAATAGCATAATAGCAAAAGATATAATAAATAAAATAGTAAATATATATATATATATATATATATATATAGAACAAAAAAACTTTACATACTTCTTATTTTGCCTTGCTAGAAATATTAAAATTAAATGAACTTTTTCAACTAAATTGACCTTGCTACAAATTAATTTTCGATCCATTTGGATTATTATAAGATTTTACTCCTTTTACTGAATTTCTTTGGGTGTTAAAATATTTTAATCAAAGCATTAAAATCAGAGCTGCGACAATCAATGTTCAGTTTTTCTCTTAATATTATTACAATCATTTCAACAATTTTATAATATAATTAAATTAACATAACTTATTTCAATAATTTTTTAAAAATATTTAGCCTATATGGAATATATTTTAAAAGATTCAAAATACTTTAAATAATTTCATAATTCAGGCATATAACATTTATAGTTAAAAGAATTAGAGTAATAGTTGTCCAAGATGTAAAGTTATTTACATAAATAACTAATTTTTCATTGCAGGATAATGTAACAGAGGCATCCTAAAATGGGTCATTAACTATATAATTATTTATAAATTAATGAATAGAAAGAAGTTGTTGAAATGCTAATGTAGATAAAACAGTGTTTGCATAAAATAATTGTAAAAAGAACTCAAAATATTTTTTTGCAAGATAATTTAACATTAATAAAAGGAAACAGTTATGTAAAAGTTTTAAAATAATTATCATATTAATATCTATTTATAAATTAAAAATAATTAATTAATAATTTGATTTACCTACTAATGGCATTACTTGATTAAAAAATATACAAATTGGAAATATTTTTGAAGTGAATGAAATTTTTAATTATGTAATATCTTATCGCTTTAGTTTCTTGAGATTATTTATTCAACTAATGGCATATTTCGAATCTAAAGTGTATAGTTCGATATGAACTCAAAAATTCCCAGTCATTCAAAAATAAATGCAGATTTTGAATTGGAAGGGTGGCAGGTAATTGTAAATAATATACTATCTTATATTAATGCTAATCAGCTATCTACAAAACAGTCAGATTAGAAAATTAACTATAATCATTTTGTGACTCTTGAGTTTATTAAGGAATCCTATTCCTCAAAGGTAATTTGGGATTTAAACTTACTTTCCAGAATACATGGTAATTATATCGTCAGGTCTAGTGGATTTGGGACCCACAGCATTTTCTGCAAGACAAAAAATGGCATGAAGATTTTCTTTGAAGCCCTTGAATGAAAGAAAAATACTTGTAGATTATTTTTGAAGTAAAATGTAAAAACACACAAACTTACACAAGAGTCTTATAAAATAATATTTTATTAAAATATTATGTACAGTAAAAATTTGAATTATTTAAAGTAACTACAAATGATCAGATTTGTTAGAAAATTACGGATTCATTAGACAATCGATCAAGTATAGCGAAACTTATTTTTTATCAGATACACCTGTATTAAGATTTAAGTATTAAAACATTTAGGCTGCTATGACGTAATATAATTATCACACATTCTGGATTATTAAACACAGATCACAAGGTTAGATAAGTTCAATAGAGTTGACAGCAAAGTCTTAATAATTTTTTTTAAAAAACTTATTTTTTCATAAACTGTTATTTATATAATATATTACATTTGATAACTGATTTAATGACCTTAGCTAGCTGCCCAAATGAAGAAGGGCACGCACACATGGCACAGCTATAAGCTCTCGAAGAAAGGTCTACAGGCATGGCCAGAGGAACAAACAGAATCAAGTTCATTTGTCTAATGAAACTGAGCTGTTATCAGTCCATATTGATGTGGGGGGGGGGATTTTCGGGCCAAATATTTAGCACTTGTGTTTAATCGAAGGAGGGCATTGAAACAAGAGATCGCTATTGTGAACATATCACAAACAACTCAACAAATAAATACTGGACTAATTTAGATAAAACCATGTGCTACTTTCAATTAGGTAACTGACAAAATTATAGACATGAATGCTAATATGCGCAAGTAACATTTAAAATTAAATGTAATAAAGATGAAGATATTAAAGAAAAATAGCATGCTTAGAACAGTTATTTTCACTAAATAGCATAAGTGTAGAGAACTACCATGTCTAAACAGGAATAAAAAAAAGGAGGCTAATACAGAATACCAATATGGAACTGAAAAAACAGTGAGATAGTGAAAGTGAATGAACAAGGGTAGCTTTTAAGCAGTGTGTGTGCGTATGATTTGTACCCAGCTAATTAGAACAATAATAATGCTGCGGATTCAGATCAATGCTGACAAGGGCAGCAAGAACAATATGAACACATAAACGGGTGAGCTTGTGTAAGAAGATAAATATACAAAGCCCAGCTGGCATGCTTAAATATAAAAATAGATGTATGTTCCAATACTTCTATGAAATTAGTGTTGAAAATACTACGGAGGATATTGTTTTAAGAAGATAAGTATTAGAAGTTTCATTATAGAGTATACATTTCATTACACAGCATAAGTGTCCAGATGCAATGAGATAAATTAATAAAAAATTAAGGTCATACTATTTCTTTTACTGTTTAAACAAAAAACAATTAATAAACAAGATTAGCACGAACTATCTACTATGGATTGTTGCATGACAGTAATATATATATATATAAAAATAAAAAAAACATAACTTAAAAAGAATGGGGTAGTTAAAAAAAAGGGAAAGTGAGTCAAGCTATAAAATAATTGTATAGCTCTGTTGAATAATACCAAATATTAAGAGGATTGCTATACCAAAGGAGCACTTCATAGCAAATTCTCTTTCACTTACATAAATAATTTAAAATTTTAAATATATATATTAAAAAAAAATGAGTTTAGTCCTAGAGTAAATCATGAAGTTTCAAATTGTGACGAACTTTTTCTTTCTTCAAAATATGAAAATGTGGACAAGTAATCCTGCATTAATTTGTTTGCATTTTGATTTTTTTTTAAAAAAACATTTTTTTTCAGCACTTGAAACTTCATGGTTTAATCTAAGTTAACCTGAACACACTTTTTCTAAACTTTTGGGGTTAAACAAAATTTGCCATGAAAAGTTTCTCCTGTGGTATTACATCCTCTTCTTGGAGAGAAACAGACAATCTAACTAAAAAGATAAAACAAAGTTACTAATCAAATAAACTGTACCATTGAAACTGTGACATAAAAAGCTCCTAGAATGGCAGCTGCTCCACCACAATCCCTCTTCATTCCAGTCATTGAAGACTAAAACAAATTTGAAACATTTCTATTGAAATACATATCTATAATATATATATATACATGTAGTATATTATATATAAATTACTATGGTTAAATAATACTCAGTAACTCAGTAAGAAATTATTACTCAGTAAGAAATTACATAGGTTAGAATTATATTACTACTACTACTAATGGAAATACTTAAATTATTTTTGGAAATGATTGAACAGAATCTTTGCTATATCTTTTTGATGAAAAAAAAAAAAAAAAAGGAAAGGTAAAAAAATAAATAAAAAAAAGGCATTTGTAAACAATGAAGGTACAATTTTAGTTTCGTTTTAGATCATCATTTAATAATTTTTTTTTTGGTGCTACATCTCAAGTGGGTACCTTACCAAAGCATATAACACTAGATCATTTTTGTAAATAAGGAGCTCTTAATGTTTAACTTTTAAAGCAAGATGTATATAAAAAAAAAGAATATTCAATATAAATATCAAAACTCAATTACATAATTGAGGGTACCATCTCATAGTTTAAAAACAATTTTATATTCAATTTATTGAATATATATTGTTCTTGAACTGTGAGATGGTACTCTAACCCATGATCAAGGCACATTTAATGTCATCACTGTAAGCCAAAAGCATTATATATCAAAATGAGCCTCACTGAGTTTTGAATCTGGGCACTCTAACATTCTTCTTGTTTAACTTTAAAATTTGGTTACAAAGTAAAACCTGAATTTGTCTATTTAAATACTACAGCAAATAAATCAATCAATTATATTTACTTAAAAAGTAGTTAAATCTTCCTGACATCTTATTAAGTTTTCTAATATGATTTTTATCCATGTACAAAACCTTAATATATCAGATTATTAATCAAATTTAGTAATCAGGGGTAAAAATTACTAATGACAGTTTAATAAAAAAAAAAAGCCTCACTTTAAATTAACAAATGAGTCCCATACAAAAATTCAGGTATGTTTGTTAATTATGTAACTGAAAATAATAAAAAGCAAACAAAACACTGAAATGAAAAAAATAAAAAAAGTTTTTACCCTAGACTTTATGCAGAGACCACCTGTATCATAAACAATGCCTTTTCCAACCCAAGCAATGGTTTCTTTTGCATTTGGAGGAGTATGACTAAGAACTGCTAGTGCGGGTGGGTGCTCTGCAGCTCTTCCAACAGAATAAATACCTAAACAATTAAAACAAGCTAATTTAAAAAGTTCTTTTTAATTGGAAAGAGATACAATAATTAGTTATAACCAATTCGCATTATTTGCACACTGTTTAAATTTTACTGTTTTACTGTTAAATTTACTGTTTAAATTTACCCAAATAATTAAATTTATTCTTTTTATTGTATCATATTTTTAATCTTATTAGTTATTTAAAAGTTCACAAAAAGTTCAAAACCTTAACTACAGCTCAGTTTTCTAGACAAAACTCATAGCTATTGAGGCTGCTTTGAATTATCATGTCAATAAGGTTGTCAATACTAACATCTGAGCGACATACAAAAATTCTATTCATCAACTGGGGACAACATGCTGACAGACAAACCTCAGAGAAATGCCCTTGTACGCAAGTGACTAACTCAGTGCTGCTTTGATAAGATCAAGCAGTAGAAGCGAATAAGCTGCTTTTTCTTAACCCTACAGACCTTGCATCTTTGACAGAAATGCAATTTAACTCAAGCCACTTGCTCGTAGATTAAATGCATTGGTTGCCAGAAGAGCCCTGAAGTTATTCTTCTTTGTTTGAAAACTAATAAATTCATAAACTTTATTCAGATGTTGCTGTATATGAAGTAGTTAAAGAACAACAAAAACTAAAGCATTATAAAGTAAATCAATAATCATCATAGAATTTTAAAATTTACCTCCAAGACCTCTCTTATCTAGTTCTTCTCCTTGAATAACTTCTAATTTGGCACTTAATTTATCAGCAACTAATTTTATTTCCTAAAAGGAGAAAGGCTTTAGATTACAGCTGATTATTTCTTTTGAAAATAGTTAAAACTCTTGTAATTATCACTAAAAAAAATTCTATTCAAATTTTTTTTAGTTCATTCCACTCAACACCTTTCTCAAATTACTTTAAAATTGATAAAAACTCATTGCAAAATAAATCAACATCAATTATTAAAAAATTTATATATAATTATAAATTTTAATTTAAAATAATTGAAAGGTATTTTTGATTTTAAAAAATTTCATTTCAAAATATATTTTGATAGGAAGTGTATGTGGATAAAAAAATGTCCTGTCCTCTCCATAGTTGTCCTCATACATATATAATAAATACAATGCAAAACTTATTTATTATAAGATTTGAACTTAGCTAAAAGTTCCGTCATTTAGAAATCTTAAAACAATTGTTCATTTATGCATGTGACAAATATAAAGAAAATTTTCTTTTTGAATCTAAAAGCGGAATCTATGAGTTCATAGCTTATTATAATTTTCATACATTCCATTTGTTTAGTAAGCCTATCTTTTAGAATCAATCCTCTCTTTATATATTAGAACATGAGTAGAATTCACTCAGATAATAATAATAAATATTGTTATTAAAGTAAGTGGTCAAACAAGCAGTAACTGGGCTTTAAATATCCAAATACATAAGAGAATATTTGATGCAAAACCAAATGTTTCTTGAATTGAATCAAGATTCTTTTTTTTCAAGATGTGTATCAAAAGTTTTCAACAAAAAATAAGAACTTTCTTTGCACAAAAAATTACAATTAGTTTAACTTAAATTTAAAAAAAAGTTATTGGGTGCATTTTTTAAAATTTGAACAAAAATTATTTATAAATTTATATTCAACAAAATTATTTACAAGATTAATATTATTCGTCCTGCTAAATTGATAAAGACATGTAGAAAATTAGGCAAACTAAGAAAGCCTTTATAAATTCATATAACAAATGTAAATTAGTGAATGGTCCCTATAATTAAATTTCTATTAAAATTTGTAATTTGGTTCAGTATTCTTGTAATGTAATGATGACAATTTTTTCAATAAATTTGAAACAAGAATACAATTATTATTAATGCTAAACATTTTAATCAAAAGTAAATTATTATATGATATATTCATCACATTTAACACATCTGATAATGCATTTTTTATTTCAATTACTTTTAAATCTCATGATAAAAGATATATTATTTTTAAATGACAAATCTGAATCATGCATAAGATTGCAATCAGCAAAATTCGAGAGATTTTCGGTTCAAAGGGTGGAAGATGAAGCCTGAAATAGAGAATCTCTTACAAAATACAGCAGACTTGTAGGTGTGAGTGCAAGAAACCTGCAAGAGGTCCCTAGAATCATTCATCCAGGATGTAAAATGATAGTTTTCTTTTAAAGCAGGCAACTAAATATGAAAATAGACTGTGGTTGAACTGTTAAAACAATTACAGGGTTCATGCTCTACTATAAAAATAAAATTCAAGTACTTTTCAAGGACTTTTTAAGACTTATTATAAAATTCTCAAGGACTTAAATTTTAGTTAAAGATAGACTAAAATTTAACATTTTAAACTAAAATGTTTTGACGATAAATGTTAGTCGATAATAGCAGTACTGAAAAATAAGACTTCCATTGCTCTCTCTTGATTTCGGAAAGTGATCTAAGTA
>NC_092204.1:70850499-70864644 GCF_043381705.1 Parasteatoda tepidariorum
AAAAAAATCAAATATCGGCGCTCGTAACGAAACGCTTAGACTCCTTTCCACTCTATAGCAGAAGTCGCGGTAATCCGACTATCGTTCGGGCGTCTTGGGTTTCTCCAATAGGACTTCCCAAAAATTTTAGTTTTTGGAACATGGTCAGAAACTTTCAAAATTGGGGAAAAAAAGCGGATTTCCGCTTTTTCGTGGAAGTCTTTCATCCCTGCAACACATAATTTTTAAATAAGTCTAATACGAAGATCGATGATTGATATTAAAATCGCCTGAATAAGAATCGAGATTTTGTTGGCACAGTTCCCAATATTTAAAATTCCTAAAATCAGCCAAACGTACATAAAATCCTAAAATCAAACAGTACGTGTCATCATCAGAAAGACGGGGAAGTCATTCTCTCACACTTACGCGCGTCAAAAAGTTAAACATAGAAATACTGGAAATAGGGCTGTTTTTCTGAGTTTTCGATACTTTTCAAGGTCATTTCAAAATTTTCAAGGATTTAATATCATTTTCAAGTACTTCTAGGGGCCCTTGAAAATCAAAATGAAATTCAAGTACTTTTCAAGGCTTTTTCAAGGCCGCGGGAACCCTGAATTAACAGAACATTGAGAAAACCACATTTTTTAAAAATAATTCAAGAACAATCAAAAAGGCAAAAAAGAAAAAAAAATCTAATAAAAATACATAACAAAAAAATAATAAAATAAAATAAAATCCCATTCACACCTTTGAAAATCAAAAATAAGTACCTTTAAGCACTTTTTAAAAATGCTATGCTACCTATTTTTGCTTTATATATAATAGCTACATAATCAAGACAAGGAATACTACTCTATAAAAATAAATAAGAATATAAAATTTTTTTCTAATTATTTTAAACAAATATACAGTACGCTTACAGGTAAACACTAGTTTTTCAAAAAAAAAATTTGTGAACTACTCCTCAGTTTAACATTTAATATCAAATTAGTAATTGAAATCACTGAATTGTTAATTGGACTAAAATCATTTTAAATAAAAGTAACAAAAAAATTGATAGAAATTTTTTAAATAAATCTCACTATTTCATTCCTTTCTACATCTTCTAAAAATTGTAGATAATTGAATTGCCATTAAATTTACTCTTAAGTACAATTTCCAAAACTTTAAAATAGTTAAATATGTTTTACTATTAAATCAAACAATCAAGAAAATTTTTTAGCTTAATATTTGCAGAGAGTTAAAAAAAAATGTAAATGGAAAATATAAATTTTCTTAATTCAAAACTTACAATTATGCAACATTAAAAATATTTAAAAAAAAAATTTATTGGACAGAAACTATTCTCAAATTATATTATTTGAAATTTTCTCAATTATGTAAGTCAAAATAATATAACTATGCCAATATGATTTCCAATTCGAAAAAGAAAAAAAAAACATTCTTTAATTGTGTTTATTTAATTCAGAAATTTTTCAATTTTGAGTCAAAATAATGTCATTATGCCAATATTATTTTCTGGTTAGACAGAAACCATTCTTACATTTTGTTTATTTTTTTCGGAACTTTCTCAACTATGTAAATAAAAAAAATAAGAAAATACGACAATACCAATATTTCTTATTAAAATCTACCTGAAGAAAGGTGTCAGTATTCATGTCATTGCAGGGAGTATCTACTATCTTTGAAGCTATTCTAATGCCATCTGCAGCTGCTGTCAAACATTTTAAATCTTCATCAGTCAATGGAGAGACTTTTGAACCATCAGGTGACAAGATGATGAATTCAACAGTCACAGTATGAGGAGAGCCACCATTTTTCTTGGTGAACAGTGGAAATGCTCGAGCTATGGCACAAGCAGATGGAAATGCATTTGAGTATTCACATACCATCTAAGAAAGAAATTTTCAAGTTAAACAAGATATTTGTTAAGCAGAAATATCACAATCTCTCCATAAACTAATACCCCCAGGATTAGAATTTTAATTTAATATGGAGGACTTCACTAGTTTAAATTTTATAACGTATAAAATTAAAAACTAAGTGTACAAAATTTTAAAAAAATTTTGTGAGCTTAGCTTTTTTTTTTTTTAAAAAATTTACAAAATTTTTATTTAAGATTAGGCTTACAAATTAAAAAATAAAGCAATACACAATGAAAATTTTTTAATGCAACATTGCTAAACAACTTATACTAAATTTGTCATTAAGCGAATTCTTTTCATTTTGATTCAGTCACACATTGATTAAAACATTGACTTGCCACACGAGTTTACAATGATATCTCCTTCAGGCCATGAGTACTGCTGTACGAAGCATATCCTGCTAAGTACTCCCACCAAGATACTTTAATAATGCGAGACTCTGGTGGTCGCAAGAATAATAGTTGTTTCCCTGATATCACGTCTGCTTATTTGTGTCCATTGCTCCGTATCTGTTTCTCATCTTGCCACTTTTCGTGATCAGTTTGAATCTTTGCTGAGTAAAGAGGAGTATAACTTAAAATCTTTACCTTAATTCATTGAAATTTCGAAAAGAAAAATGGAAAACTTATTTCTTAGTGAGTCAAATAACAGTGAACAAGAAAGCTTTTAGGAGGCTCAAGATAATTTTCTTAATAAATCATTTTTGTACTACTTTCATAACGACATTCTTTGAAATATTAGAAAGTCAGAAGAATATCATGCTTGATTAATAAATTATAGGATACCAATATAAATAACAAAATCTATTCTTACCACTACATAGCCATCAGATTGAAAACTGTAACTTTTAACTAATTTAGTTAAATAATGCACTTGTGAAGGAGTATTATGACGAGAACAGCTAGATGGCAGGCGAGCTAGAACAGCATCTCTCATGTAAAGAGGAACTGAATCAGATGAAGAAGTCTGTATATATTCAACAGCAGATTCAAATACCTAAAAAGTTAAGTCTTGATTTTATATAAGGAAAAAAAAAAGACAGATTTTCATATAATTTAAATTAAGACGAATATGCTAGCTGTATAATTCATAATAGATACTCTTAAGGGCTGTATTGAGAGATTAAATATGAAAGCATAATTGGTATAAGTCTTGTCGATAGAAACACAATGCATTCCAAGCAAGTTCCCCAATATGCACTTAGATGCATATTTAACGCATTGGAAAAAGAGTTGCACTCCACAAACATTTTACCAGGTATGAACGCACTCATCATAAATATTTTTTAGTTAAAACTGTTAGTTTTGTACTTTTCAGGCTGATTTTTTTCTCCAAATAAGAGTTATATAAATAAGAAAAAATGCTGTAAACCCTATAATATGATAATGTTCAAATAAAGAAGTTACAAATTTCTTTTTATCAGCTTTCACTATAAGATTAATAATTCGTTGAGACAGATTTAGTGGATAAATATATCTATTTGAAAATATTAAGCACAGTGGTGCCCACGTATTAAAATGTATTTTATTTTTTTAATTTTGCAATCACCACTTTATGAATTTTTTAAAGATCATATGAACCCTAATAAACACAATGTCCACTGCTTATTAAAATCCTTCCCTTATCTATCCCTTCTGAAAATATTTAATTTAATTAGGCGTTCGACTTTATAAACACAAATACATAAAAAACTAGATTTATTACTACATTTATATTTTACTTTTATTGAAGGTACATTGAAATCAAACATGTTTTTTTCTTATTTTAATTTACAGATATTTGACAAAATTGTCTGAAAAAATTTAAAATTAAACATGGTTTTAAAGTTAATAGAAGTTTTTGTAATTTTAAATAATTCCCTTTCTTTGGTATTAAACTCATTTTAAAATATCAAGTGCTTTTTAGCATTAACTCATTTTAAAATATAAATCCATCTTATTGAATGAGTAATGATCAATTGACAATGAATGATAATAATTTTCAAGTTTTCATTAGGATTCTTTTACACTCCCTGATCCATATTTTTTTTAAGTGTAAATCACACTTTTAATTTTTTTCTTGAATTGCTTTATATGCTTTGAAAAGGCAGAGATTTAAATTATTTAATAAAAGGATGGTTTTAACATGTTTTGATAGCAATGATTCTGTTCTTGCAGTTTTGAATTTAAAAAGCAGCTGATTTTATAATCCAATATTTTATGTAGTGGCAGTCACTCATTATCTCTGAATGTAGGGAAGGTGACATTGACACCCCTGAAAATTTTCCTGAATTAATAAAATTTATTATTTTTGCTCCAATACTGCCAATAACTACAGCTGTTTGTAAAAAAGCATTTTTGAAACTCAAAATTGAATAAAATCTATGAAGTTAGTTTATTAAAATGAACTTTCTAGATTATCTTGTGAATAAATCCTTTTTAACGTGACCAATGAAAGTGTGAATTGAGACATGAAATTTGAACAAGATGTATGTAAAATTGTGGGACTTTGGTTTAACTTTAACTAGTCTATAGTGAAGTATTTTAGTTAAATATTCAATCAATAATTTTAGAATCTTTATTTTGCATAGTTAATATATTAGTTGAAATATAACATGGTATAAAATAGTGGCAATATACAAAGGTAATCTTTATTTTGAAGTTGTCTTCTCGATTTTAAATTTCACCATTAAAAAATCATAAAGAATTGAAATTACTCTCTAAATTTTTTTGGGGTGTTACCCCCAAAAAAATTCCAAGTACTATTATAAATTAAAATTCTAGTATGACATTTTAAGATAAGCAAATCTAACCACTCTTCATCTAGAGAAAGAAACACATTAAAACATATATGGCACAACATTATATTTAGAAAAACCATAAAAAAAATTAAATAAATATCACATCCAAAAGACCAATACTAATACCAAATAGCAGCAAAAAATAATTTATAACCAAAACAAAAATTTACAATAGTAAATTAAGTAATAAAATTAGATCCACAAACAAAATTTACTATGGTACAAAAAAAAAAAAAAAATTATTTTTTTTTACTTTGTTCAATGAACATAAAACCACAGATTATTACGCATAACTATTTGCAAAATGTCAATACAAAGTACTATATATACTAGTTGTTTAAAAGTATTTTTATCAACTTCTGCACTTTCCTGCAATTTTGGCAACTATATATTATATATTACCTTTCATTGTTATTTGCGTACAGCATGACTTAAGTCTTGAAAATTAAATAAGATTTAGGTGACAAAAAAAAAATTCAATTCACCAATTTCATTCTTTCTGGCAGCAAAAGTTTGTACCTTAAACCAGTTTAATAATTTCAGAAAAAAATATGCTTTTTCTTAAACAGAATTTAAAAAATTAGCTTTAGTTTAAAAGAAATTAATAAAAAAAGTACAATAATAAAAAGAAAGCACACTTTTTAATGTACTAACACTTGAGAAGCTGAAATGCTACACCATTATAATTTTGATCAATGAACAACAAAATTATAACCAATTAATGATTAAGGAGATATTCCCACTTTGATATCTACTTATACAAACTGTTATCGTCAAAATGACACTCTATGGTACAGTTTTACTTACATGAGCTTGACTAAATAGGCTACAAAATATACCTCTTGAGTTTGTTCCTGTAGGAGATTTAATTTTTCCTTTTTTCGCACTGTTTCTTACATACACCTGTTTAACTATAGCTTTAACAAAAATCTGGCAATCAACATTTTAGCACAAATAAAGATACATAATAAATCTTCCCATGATAGAGATCTATGCCAGCAAGGTATGCTTAAAAAAAGAAGCTCAAATGCTTAAGATATAGTAATATTTATTATCAAATGCTTCATTGTTGAAAAAAGACAATGTCAAGAAAATACATTGTTCTATAGCAATGATTTATTCTAAAAACTATACACTTATACTTATAATAAATTATTTTCTTGCTTCCATACACAGACAGGCATTTCAAAATCATGCAACTGATATTAAATTTTTAAAAATCATTTCTTATCATCAATATTCAACTTTGACCCCTACTATAACATCTAACTAATAAATCAGTTACATAACAAAGTGAATTGTATATAGAGTTTAATGATAGGAGAGAAAAATCACACAACATATACTCAAGATAATAAGTAAAAAGAGGTATTTATTCAGAAAACAAGGAGAAAAGGGCACAAGAACTCTTGATGCCTCAGGATACATAACTAAATGTTAAGTAATCTATAAGCAATTGCTTCAGTTAAACATAACACCTAAAATTTACTATTCTTTGAATGAACTTGATCATTCAAATGAAGCAAGATATTAAAAGTTTAAAACCTAGATGTAGGACAATTTTACCTCTTTTGACACAACTGGCTGCAACTTGTTTTTAATAGTATCATAGGAGAGAGAAGACAGAAGAGTCTTTGTCCCAACAATAAGAATAGGTTTATCACAGGGATCACATGCAGCTAATTCATTGCTAATTTTTAATGTTACTTTAGCCATTTTCTATAAAAGAAAACAAATTTCTGTTAGTTAAAATGTCATAAAAATTTCAATAACTGATACAAAGGTATCTGGAATAAGCTCATTTTATTCTCATAAAAATCCGATCAACATTATTTTCATGAGCTCATAATACGAACCGCGCAAACTATTAATATGGTCTGTCGAGCCGGAGCATGGCTCGTGAAGATAGTGTTGCTCATTAAATAATGATCAAAGCTTCCATTGGATTACTAACGCATTCATTCATTGGGATAAATATTTAGAATGTATTACTAATGCATTCATTCATCAAGATAAATACTTAGAATATATTACCAGATGAATGAATGCATTAGAAATCCAATAGATGCTTTGATCATTATTTGATGAGCAGCACTTCACAACCTATGCTCTGGCTCGATGGACCATATTAATATTTTGTCTTTAATTTGCGTGGTTCGTATTACAAGCTCATGAAAATAATGTTGAATGGATTTTTAGATAAATGACAACTAAAAGAATGAATTGCAGATTAATATATAATGCGTTTATTATAAACAGCGCATTGATCTATCTCTGTAAACACACCAACTAAGATGTAATTTTTTTTGTTCTAATAAATGTATGTGGAGCTACTAGTACAACATATATACGGGCTTCAACAATAACTATTTATTAAATGATAGACACATATCATACATAGTTTATTCATTTATTAAATAGGAAACAAATTACCATCCACCAGCTCATCACTAATAAGCTTAGATTATGGTTTAAATTTAAAATAATGAGTATAGCTGCAGTTCTGTCACGGCACGGACTTCCATGAAATTGTACTCTTTTTTTTTCTTCTAAAATCGGTGAATTTCTCAATATGTTTCAATTCTTAAAAAATTGCTTAAAATTTGAATTTTTGTTTTCACTTTTTTAATTTATTATTTTTATTTAACACAATTTTTTAATTTCCGGAATCCTCAAATTAAACATGTAAAATTGATTAGACATTTAAGAGAGTGAATTAATAGCAAAAGAGTCAGAATCAATAGAAAAATGACAGAAGAAAATCGTTCAGAGATAATTCCAATCTTGTCAAATAAGGTGGTCTTTCTACACTTAGGGAGGGTGATTGACTGATTGTCTGTAGGAATATAAAAGAAATAGGAATCACAAGAGAAAAAAAATGTTACTTATCAAATGTTTGACAGAAAAATTGTCATCTAGGCTATTGCACACAGCAAATGAAATTTCTACTGCCTTTGTATGTATCCAGAAAAATTTTCCTGGGTGGCTTTTAGTGATTTCTTTTAGAGGGGCTTTAACCTTTTTTCAAAGCATAACGCAATTCAAAAATTGGCCAAAGTGGCAATTGGATGTTTGTCGGTGCCTAGAAACAGCGTAGATGTGGAAAGATCGTTTTCAAAGTATATAAATGTATAAAGATGCAACATAAATGAAAATAATCTGATAATGTACAGTACTTTATACAAAATTTTGTTCATTTATTTAAAAATATTAATATTGCCTTAAATTAAAAGAAATACTTTTGTGGTGTATTTTTTAAGCTTTGTTTTACTATAGGCACAATCTCTGTCTTTTACATCATAGCACATTTTTCTGTATTTATAATTAGCATAATTTTCAAAATATCCAGCGAATTTCGTGTCTTTTTTCCCGCGACAAACTTGCAATCCTAATAATGAGATACTAAATATCAAGTATTTATAGGAAATGCGGATATCTAATTTTAAAATAGGTAGTTTTATATTTACTACAGAAAATAATACAGAATTAAAGGTAACTAAATCCTTCCAAATAATAATATCCAGATCAAGTTTAGTTTGTTTACAATACATCTCTTAGAAAATATTGTTATTTATAATAATCATAGTTATTACAAGCAGAACAACAGCTAATAAATAAGTTGAAATTTTTTAGAAAAATTTAAACAAAGGCTGTAACTAAGAGGAAAAGATTTTAACAGATTATGATGGGGAATTAACTTATCAAGTCTTATTAGTTAAATGTTTACTGAGAAACAAATAAAACTTTTAACAAATGCTACCTCTGTGTAAGAATGTTGACTGATCCTATGAAAAAAATTAAAATTTACGAAGAAATCATTGCTTATCTTAGGGGCTGATTTGTAAAATTTTTGCTTCAAACAAAATTATCTTTATCAAAATTGATGACAAATTGACAAACGCTGGGTCCAGACGAACGGAACGGATCAGTTTAGTTCAAAGCAAAAATTTGTGCGATTAACAAAAGTGCGACGAGTATAATATGAAGTTCAATGTTTCCATATCAAATGAATTTTGGTAACTATTGCTGGCAACACAATTTACGGTAAACTTTTCACCTTGATCATCTGGAGATTATTGTAGAAATTAATGAATTAAAAGAGGTTAGAGTATAGAAACTTCTAAAATGTTTTCTGCACTGCGACGATTACCACAATTTGCAGGACGAAGAGTATTCCAATCTACTCGCAATCATTATGATTATCCTGGTAAATCAGGAGAGCCATTATCCATTATAGAAATGTGGCTTCATGGTGCTGCTATTTCTTTTGGCATTCTCGCAATACCTGTGTGGGTTCTTACCCATGTTCAAGAATACCGGGGAATAACAAAAGAATAAGGTTTGAAACCTATTATTTTTATTGCAATATTTTTCTGTTTTTTCACTCAACGACTGGTTTTCATAATAAAACTTAAGTATGCTAAAATCTTATAGCACTGTAATCTTTTATGCCATTTATAGTAGTTTAAGTACTCATTGGAATTCTTATTTTAATTGTGAAGTAAATTATGCATTTTATTTATTCCTTTATTTTATTTAATGCCTTTGCATTGTTAATGTTGATGTCGCCAAGTTAAAACTTTTGGAACCTTATTAAAAAAACTTATTATGTAGAGCATTACTATGCATTGTAAATTAATCATGCATATATCAATTATAAGGGATTTTTTAGACATTATTATTCTTCATTTAATAATAATGCTATGATCAATATTTTGAATATTTCAATCAGAAAATTTAACTACACTAAAAGAGTACTCATCTTAAAAAATACAATTCAGGATTTATACAAACTTAAGGAACATTTCTCCTGAATGTGGTTTTTCATTCTACTTAAAATACATACACCAATCAAATTCAAAATGTATATTTTTATATCAAGGGAAAAGTGACAACAAAAATATTGTCAATGCAGCAAGATCCGCGATAAGAACTTAAGTTATTCACCAGTGAATTAGCAAAATTTCAAAAGTCTTAGCCAAAGACATATCTTAACAATTTATGATTAAATTGTTGATATTTGCCCCATTTTTTTCCATCAGAAAACTTACGG
Organism: Parasteatoda tepidariorum; assembly: GCF_043381705.1. Taxonomy (NCBI): domain Eukaryota; kingdom Metazoa; phylum Arthropoda; class Arachnida; order Araneae; family Theridiidae; genus Parasteatoda; species Parasteatoda tepidariorum. The sequence goes on from NC_092204.1 coordinate 70,860,239, forward strand.
ATATTTCTGTGGTGCAAACTACAATCGTCAAGATGCCAAATAGATTTTAAACTCGCAATTTTTTTTAAAAAAAAATGCCTTTTGAGTTGGTCCCTTTCTGTAATGTTTTTTTAAGTTTCTCGAAGACGCTGCCTGGATGTTGCCAAATCTTGGCAATCTTTCTGCCACAGATCATGCTATGGAAAGATCAGTTTTAAAGGTGGGTGGAGTATAGGAGCAATAAATATGAGAGAGGAGGAAAAATGTAGATGTTTTTCTCGTCCTTGAAGAAAAGACATTGGAGTAGGTCGGGGTCTTAGATTATAGCAGTAATATAAGAGTAAACTTGCAGCGACATTTGATGTTTCTCAGAGATTCTCACATCTTTTAAATGAATACGTTTCATTTTCAATAAAACCTATCTTTCATTTATTTTTTATTGGTGCTATGCGATTGAAACCATTCAGGCAAAAAATTTCGGTAGAAGATAAGTTATTAAAATTATTTTATTCTGCTCAATTGGTTTTTACATTACTCGCTGAGACTTTTCTTCTAGGAATTTGGGCTAGGGTTTAACACTCATTGTTAGCCGAGTGTATAATATATCTATATCATTGAAGAAGGCAATCTATAAAGAAGTTGGATTTTCTTAGTTTAGCAACCATTTTAGTTTTTAAATTTTATAATAAGTTTGTTAAAATAAAGAATGTGTTTCATGGGAGACAAATTTTCTACAAAAATGGTTGGATGATATTATATATCTTGCTAATACTTAATCTGCATTTTATGATAGTTTGTTTTATGCTTACATAATCTTTCTTGTTGTTTACTTTATCTGGACTTAATATAATTCTAATTGAATTTACGATGTATCTGAGTGAAATTATTGTAATCGAATAATACAATGATGATTTATTGAGTAATTCGTGTTAATGTAGTTTTCCAGATTTAGGGGAATTCATAATTTTCTTTTTAGTAGCAAAATCATAATTCATAATTTTTAATTGCAAAATCATAATTTGTTTTGCCAAATTTACAATTTTATTGTATTCGGGGAGGTGGCAAATGCCTGTTGCAGTGTTGAAAAATATTTTGGATTAAAATTAAAAGTTTGTTTTCAACGCGTTTGATTTCTATAAAAAATTTTTTATTTTTATTTATGACAAAAAGAGAAGGAAGGAATATCTTCACTCTTCTCTTAAGATGAAAACTGATTAAACATTTTAGTTTATTTTTGTACAGCTCTGTCAGAACACTTTGGAGCGAGCTCAGTGTCGGGAACTAACCCATCGATAGGTTCTTCGCTTTTATCTGAGTGCCGAAGTATCTGGCCCTAGTAGACTTATAATTTTGTTAAACAGTTCAAAATTATGTTAATAGCCAAACTGCAACTGCTCAAACTTCATTCTTGCCGGTGCAGGCGATAACCGGAAGCTCCTGTTGAAGTTAATGATTTAAAAATTATATTATTTTTCTTTTTTAAAAATATAATTTGTATGGAAAATATGTTTATAGATTTTTTATAATTATATATTCTTTGGTTAACTTTTATTCGTAGTTAGAATTCTTTATGCAAAAGTTCTACTAAAGTCTGAAAGGAAAGTGTGCTACAGAAAAATCACTTTTTCTCACATATATTAAGAAGAAGAGAAATTTTAATGGCAAAAATCTTTCGTGGAGGTTAAAAAATTTAATAAAACTGGTTGGCAAGTCAATTTAATTACCATTTCAATAAATATTGTTATTTAATAACTAATTTGAATAAATGTAAAGAGTGATTTAAATTTACTCATTTACTTGGTTCTTTTAGTTATTGAACAGCATCATTAAGCTATATTTTTCTTTAAAATATACTGCTTTAGATACTTAGATTCTTTTAACTAAAGAAAATTTATAAGTTTTTTTTTTTTTTTTAATTTTTTCAATACAAATTAAATTGTTTCACTAATGCTGTTGAATTTACTAAAACATAACCATTGTCCTTATTATAGCTGAGCAATCCTTGAAATTTCTACATCTTTATAAATACTTTCATAGTTGGTTTTTTGATCTAAGTTTTATATATTCTCTTTTTAATTGTTTTACAGGGTGTGTAATATTTTTAAAAAGCCCTTGAAGGTGCTTTTTTTATTGTTTGTTTTTAAAAAGTGCTTAATTTTTCCTTTTCCAAAATTAGATTTTTACTTTACCATGTTCATTTTTGCCACGAATTATACTAAAAGACGTTGTTTTATTCTATTCAACCTTTACACCATTAATTCAACCCCAATCTAGTTCAGCGTGCCGTTGGTTCGTGGCACATGAAAATGCCATTCGTTTTACGTGATTCAAAATTTCGTGATTTTTGACAATTGTCAAGAACTATGCCAAAAAAGTAAAATTTCCAACATGACGGATAAAAACACCAATCGTCAAAAATTTGACAGCCGTGCCTAGTTATATTTTTTTAGAGTGCTTAAAAGTATTTTCTGGGTGCTTAAAAAGTGCTTTATTTATTTATTTATTATTATTTTTTGAAAAATTTATCTACACTCCCTGTCTTAAATATCTTGATCTAAGTTGGCCATCAAACTTCATAATCTTAGAGTCTATATATTTTTTTATTTTTCAACTACAGTTGAGAATTAAAAAAAGTTACTAAATTGATATCTAGAAAAAAAGGTCTAATCACATTCTTCCGAACAGAAACTATTTTCTTAATGCAATAAAAATCAATTTTTAGTTGCTAAAACTGTCCCTATGCCTGTTTTATTTATAATGTCTCATTAATTTTTCCAGCTGACTTTTAAATTGCATTATCTTTCTCTTCCTAAATTATTTAAATTGAAAATGTTTGAACTTCGTATAACAGGTTATGAAAATATTTCTGGATTTACCTTCTAATACACAGGGGGGAAAAAATAACTATTATTTTGTACACTAATATAATAATATTCATATAATAATTTAGTTACTAAATTGTACCTAAAACTAAATTTTAGAAATGGGATTGTTTTTGTTATATTTAATTATTCATTTGTAAAATTCAGCACTTTATATTTTAGGTTGTAAATCAATGGAAGCTGGTGTCTTAAGAAGAGTGCAGAATGATGTTGAAAGTGTAGTTTTTCTTTTGTAAATTCCGTATATGTATAATTTCTATGAAAAGCCTATTAAAGTATAGTGAAAAATATGAATTGTATTTCCTTAATTACCGTAAAGACCTCAGTTATTGTGGGAGTGCTTTGTCCTACTTAAAATCTGAATTTTTTTTTTTAAATTTCAATGTAGCTTTTTTAAAATAAATTTTGATGAAGGTCGAAATGTGATGAAATGGGTGGAAACTACTGATTGTTATTTATCATTTTTTACTGAAAAATATCTATTGTTAACAATACTACCGTTGACAAGAGAAGGGGAACCTTGACAGAGCAGACCTTTTTCTTTTTATTTCCAACTTATCTTTTAAAATCATCATGATTGTTTAAATAATGACATTTACCTGAGTTGCAAATTTTATATCTTCTTACCTTTCAAATTTGAAAGTGCAGCTTTTAAATAAGTTTTCTGAAATTATGATACACCAGTTACAGTCAAGCATTACATACATCATGATGACTATCGCTTATAACGACTTAGATTTATGAAGAAAAAAAATAGTTTATTTGAAACTCTATAGAAAAAAAAATTTCTCTATTTTCAAAGATTGTATACTAAACTAGATTTTCAAAAAAGTTTTCATTCCTTATTAAATTTATTAATGAAAATAGAATTTGGTAAATTTGAAAACTAATATTTGAAGTTATTTTTATTGAATTTTTAGTCATATTGCAAATGGAAAATTACAAATTGGAGTCGTTTACTTACGTACTATTTTCACCAAATTAAAAATAAATCATGTAGGATTGATAATCTTCTTTAATTCCTAAAAGGAAGTTATTTAATATTTTTAATTTTAAAAAATATTTATATTTTAGAAATAATGATTCTATAATCATAAAATTTTTAAATAGTGAAAAGGATTATCCACTAAGTTACTGTCTTATATTAAGTTGTGTATTGTATTCTCATAGAAGTTATTGAAACTTAAATAATTTGATTAAAAGGTATTAAATTTGAATTGTGAATCATTAACATATATATATATTGTGATGCCAGAATTGGCATACACATATTTATTTTCTATCTTTTAAAATATCCTTCATTACTTAAACTTATTTTATTAATGGAAGAATTATTTTTTAAAATAAATCAAAAACTTAATCTTTTTAAGCGAACATAAAATATTTATTTCTTCTCTTCCAGATCAATGTAACGGATACTTTCTTTTTATTTCATTATTATGCAGACATATAAATTCACTGTCGCCTCTAATCGAAAACAAAAATCTATTTATAACTTTTTATTCTAATTTTCCAACGGCTAAATGTTTCGGTTGCATGGTTATA
>NC_092204.1:70865053-70879364 GCF_043381705.1 Parasteatoda tepidariorum
TGTGCATTTAAAATAAATAGTACATACTATATTCATGTATGAAAAATTAATAGATTTTTGTAGAAAAATTAATAGATTTAAATTTCATAATCAAATAAATTACAATATATTATGGTCAAACAAAAATGTTTAAAGTTTGAGCAAAAATTTAATAAAATACTAAAATTATTAATATTTTTATAAAATAAAACTCTATAAAAATAACTATATATTACAATAGTTTGCGATATGATTGATAAGAACAACTTAATTATTATAAATAATTTATCCACAATTTAAAATAATTTACTCTTAGTAAAAATATAATAAAGAAGCATAATTAAATTTTTAAAAATAAGAACAAATATTACTCACTTTAGAATTCTTTGCAACTTCAAAATCTCTTGGCATGGCGGCAAGCCATTTCTTACGTATTGGGAAATCCAAAATTTAATGCTTTTGTACCATCAACTTTGTAAAATCCTCTGCAGTTTGGTACACAGCACTCATTGGCAATTATCCATAACACTAAGAATTAAATTAATGCTGACATTTACAACATTTGTTGAATAAATATAAATTTTACGAAGAACGTTGACACCAGAACACACACGGTTGTTTACAAATTCAAATCAAAAATATTCGCCAATTGGCTGAATGCCGACACAGGTTATAATACTTGAGAATATCGCCAATGGCTCGTTTGATCAGATTCGGAGTTTTTCGTAAAAATAGCTACCCTGACTGGTTTCCCTCTGGGCCTAACTCTACTACGTCATCATCGCCTATAGTAACCCGTCGTGAGGCTTGATTCCTTTCTAGGAGGTATTGGTTCAGTTCACACTCAAGTTACAAACATCCGTTAGAAACATTGTAAATTGTTTGACATTCATTCATATATATATGACTAGATGTTAGTGACTTTCAATCATTTAAGAAGTTATTATGAAACAACTACACTAAGGCAGATTTAAAAACAAATAAAAATTGAGACACTAATTCTACATTGATTACATTCTAATATTTATGTACATTAGGATTTTAACAAAACAAAATTACTCGAATCAGTCAAGCTTAGAAATCACTGATTTTGATCAAAAATGTCAGTGCAAACTTAAACAATTTAATAAAACAAGCATTGCAGTCTAATTAAGTAAAAAGAGATTTAAAAATTAAAAAGTTATAGAAGGACTTAGCTGAAAAACATGTTAAGTAGAGCTGGGCGATTTTTAGTGAAACATCATTAAAGTACCAACAAGGATAAATATGAGGTACATTATCGTTAATGAAGAATTGATGAAATAGTGAAAATATTTTTCAATTTGAGAACGACTGTTCTTTTATGCTTGTAAAAAAAGCAGTGACCTTCTTTTTTTTTCATTTATCCCCAGAGAAACGATACATTGGATGTAGAAACAAATGTTTAAATTTATTATTAGAACAAATATCAAAATTTAAGTATTTTTTAATGAATTATGAAATTCATTATACAAACTATTTATCTAGCAGGGATCAGTTTGGTAGAAAAGTAAAAAGCTAAAAATTGAATAATGCGCAAAATACTTTAAATAATTGAAAAATTCATGATTTTGAGAACCAGAAATTTGAGCAAGAGAAAAACTTATGTCGGAGGCATATATTCATACATTATTTAAGCTATGATAAAAATATCGATATTGTTTTGTTAAATTGCATAAATATGAATCTTGATGTGTGATTTTAAATCAGGAGTCGGAAAAGTAGAAGTTTTTTTGAAGAGGCAAAATTCTTTTTATTAAATTGAAAACTCTCTGATTTAACAAGTTTTATTTAAAAACAAGCAAATATCTGGGATTAAATTTAATTTTTGTCCTAGATTTAACAATTAATTGCACAAAAAGAGCAAAATGAAATCAATTTAATACCATTAAAACATTTTAAGAGTGACTCTTGGTTTAAAAATGGAAGAAAAAACATATTAAGATTTAAAACAAAATTCTCTAAATGGAATAATTTAATAACCAACCAATATTTTGAAGATAATCATTATTTTTCAACTGATAATTGGGATAATATTTTTTAAAATAAATTTTCTTCAGTGGAATTCAAATAACAGAAAATAATTTTTAAGTATTGTAATGTTCTCCTTACCATTTACAATACTTTAACTGGCTGAAAAGATTTTTGGCTGAAATTTTTTTATAACTTTTATTGTAACATCCAAACGTTGAATAAAGATCCATATCAGCAGTACAATTGTATAATTAGAATTAATCAACTTTCAATTTAGACAGCTGGAGAGTATTTAAAACTGGCCTTCAAACAACTCAAAATGAAGGTATCCATAATGATATGGCATCACTCACGAGTTCTACTCAATAACATAGATTAAAGCAAAAATAATGTAAATTAGTTGATTCGAAAAAAAACTACCATGAATGAATTATAGATCCTGACAGTATTAAGCAATATTTTCTGACATCGCCCAGCTAGCACTAACCTAAAGAAAGACACCAACAAAATCACAATCTATTGAAAATTTCATTTTTTAATTTTAAATTAGTTTCAGTGGTTGTTATTAGAATTTTTTTTTTTCTTTGTTATTACTCTCTAAAGTAGAAAATACTCAATAAAACTGTTATAATATTTGTTGATTCAGTACAGTAAAATATACAGCTAATTTTTGGAGTTTAGAAAATAAATTTAAAAAAAAAAGAAAGAATATCTTGCAATACTACTTATTTTTGACATAAAAATTCATATATAATTTATTTTGTAGCCTAGCATTAAAATACATCCATGATATATAAAGTTTACAATAAAAAGTAAGAGAAACAAATAATATTGTCAAAACAAAGATTAAATAAATGAATGCAAAGATTTATCAAGGAAAATTAATGTAAAAAAAAATGTGCATTAAACAAAATCTCACTTCGTAACAGTAAGGAAAAACTTTCGGAATTCCAACAAATCTTGAGCAATAGTTTTTAAAATAAACGACAATGTATGAGCATGAGGCAAAAAAACATGGAATCAAAGCATGATGAGATATATACATTTGCAAATGATCTATAAAAAATGTCTATAAAGCTATTAAAACAAAAAATACTTTGTATATGTAATAAAATAAACCTTTTTCTTTAAAAAAAAATATATGCATACATACATAAAGAAAAGAAAAAAAAAGAATTTAAAATAAACCTAGATTTCAAAATCTCTTTTTAAAAATCTAATTTATTGCATTTCAAATTTATTGATCTTTTCATAAAATACAGCAAAAAAGGTAAAATATTTGAAAATGATATGTTTTCTAAATGTAAGTAACTTATAAATACAGAAGTCTAGAAAATATCACTTGATAATTTCAAGTACGTAAAAAGGACAACAAATTTATATTTTGTTCATACATGTCAAAAGTCAACATATTAAACACATTATAATAAATATGAAATACAATTATTTTTTTTTAGTTGAAATTTAAATTCGAGTAACTTAGATAGATCTCTATTTTTGCTTGGTGATCGTAGTTTTTACTACCATTGAACATTAAAAATATTAGATCGGGAAAAAAATATTTTATATTATTTCAGTTGAGACATTAGATAGTTTTAAATTTAATACAGCAAAAGCAACAAAAGGAAATATAACTTTTATAAAAAATAAATGCCTAGAATAAAATGCATACTAATTTTTCAAAAATCTTAAGTTCATGTCAACTAGTTTAATCATGCTAACATAATGAGAGATACTTGTAACTAACTGAGATTCTCATTTATATAAATAAGGCAGACAATGAATTAGATATAGTAATAATATTTTTAAATTTAATAGCATTATTTTTAAATTTATGCACAGCAATAATATAATAAATTATAAAAAATATTTTAAAATGTTATAAATAATTTTAGGCATAGCTTCTTAAATTAAATTTATTGCATAATATTTAAATATCAGGCATGCCACAAGATATTGATTTTTACTAACATATTTATTTCATAACATATAAAATTGGGAACTTGGCACATTTTCAAACACAATGTTATAGAAACAAATTCACAGTATGATATTAGCATCAGAAAGCTTCACGTTGGTTATTATAAGCTTAGCCACACAACAATTTTTTTTCACACATGTGCATTATGCTCTTGTCAAAACACTCAATATCAGATTTAAAAGTTTTCAGACTTTCCAAAATATGCAATAATTGTGAACACAACAGAATAAAAAAATTACAACTTTAAAAAAATAATTCTTAACTTCTTAACTATGCTCTTCGCCAGTCATAAAGCAATTAAATGAAATTTAATGCAATATATTTTACACAAAGTAAAAATAAAAATCTTGACAAAACATGAAGTTTTAAGTAAAAAATCTATTTAAATACATATAATACAAACAAATTTTATACATATCACATTTTTCTGAAAACTTTACAAAAACAATGCTATGATACTTCATCTTTCTTTCAGATATACCTTTAAAGATTATATCAAATCTCATCCAACAATCAGATCATCTACCATGGAATGCTTCAGGTTTAGACATACCTGCCATTTAGATTTGGATCCCATCCAATTTACTAGGACTTCAAGCATGGAAAGCTTTGGGCGGTTTAGAGCCAACAGGCCTAGTTCGTTTACGACCTTCAGGATGCACCGAGTTTGAACAGGGTAAAACAATATGATTCGGTACTGAGAAGTGGCTGTACTTCCTTTTTAATCCGAAAGGTATACCGGGTATCTTGAACGATTCGTCGGACTCTTCGACGCAAAATACTGCAGTAGCTGAAATTCCAGCTTTGGGCGAAAGTTCCTTCCATGTTTTGGCAGCAGAGTTGCAGTTGCGTAGCATCCACAAATCACGATCTTCAGAAAGTCTTCGTTGAAGATTGGTCATTCTTTGTGCGGACTTCAGTTCGTCTTCTGAACAACAACGTGTTAAGGGATCGTGCGAGGAATTTTTAAACTTCTCGTTATCTTGCATACTGCAGCTCCTTCGGAATGAAACGATTCCATCTCTGATTTGGCAACCATTCCGGGACGCAAATGCCCAGACCTCTCCATTTATAAGAGGATCACTTCTACCAATGTTTTCAACGGTATCCTGAGAATCGGAGACATTGTGGTTGTTCTCGCAGCTATCTATAGCACTTTGGGGGATAATGCAAACCTCATGTACTCTGTTATCGTCATCAATAATAATGTTATTGTTGTCTTCTTCAGCATCTTCAAGCTGATCTTTGGAAAGGAATAGATTACTCAAGCTGCCGCTATCTTCTCGATTATACATACTTAAACTCGTAGACGGCTCAACTTGCACAGTAACAGATGCTACAGTTTCTTCTTCACTTTCATCCAAGGTGTGAAGAGATTGTTCTGACACTGACCTGTGCTTCCAACTTACAATGGCAGAGCCAGAAGAAATTTCAGATTCTAGAATTGGAGACAAAAGAGGGGCTGGTGATGGACTTCTGTGATGCCTTCTTGATACACCTTAAAATTAAATGACATGTTATATTTAATTGTTATGATAAAAAAAACAAGGATTATTTTAAATATTTATGCATTATTCAGAATTGAGCAAGAAAAAAGTACAAATCACAAGGAGAGATCCTTAAGTATTACTCATCAATTTTATAACATACTTTTTAGCGATAAATATTTTTTAAAGATGAGTATAGTATAATTAAATGTGAAAAAATAGGTCTAGTAAGATAATAAAAACTTATAATAAATGCTGATAATAAATATTTTCCTATCAAAAATAGATATTATATTAAAGATACTTTAGCAAAGTTCATATTAAAAAAAGAAGAAATTTATTCCCTGATAGGTTTCCCAGATAAATTTACAAAAAATTACAGGTTTAAAAAAATTAATTACTATATTTAATAGAAAAGAAATAATCATAATGTAATAAAAACAGTTTAAAAATAAAATGAAAAGTTAATTCAAAATGTACTAATGTCAATGATGTAAATTAGATGACTAAAAAAATTAGATAATAAATATAAAAATTTATCAGAATTTAAAACAAGTATAATAAAGGATATAAAAAAGTGATAATACAGTTTACACTTAAATTTTTTAAAGATAAATAAATAATGGAAAACTAAAATTGCAACGAGAGAAAAAAACACAGGAACAAAGAAATAACAGTTAAAGTTTTTTAACGCCAAATGTTTCTGTGTTCCATCTTACCTTAATACTTACTAACATTAAAAATGTGCTGTGAATTAAATAGAAAAGCAACACAGACATAAAATCACATTACATATATAAATTAGTGAACGGTCCCCAGTTATATATATATATATATATGCATACAAAACTTTGATTAAAAAAGTCCTTCAAATTTAATATTTTATTAAAATTAATAGTCAGATTCAATATTTCAATTATCAAATAATTAAAAAAAATTAATAATTTTGGAAAAACTAAACTTTTGAGTAACTAAACAAAAACCTCTACATCTCACATCTTTGTTAAAAATCATAAAAGTAAAGCGAAACATTTGCCAAGTTTAAGGAATCCTTGCAATGGCTATGAATCGTAACAGATTATAAGCATAGTCTTTGATATTGCTTTAAATTATAAGGTTTTTCTCTCTTTTTTTAATTCTTTGACTGTAAAATTTAAAAATGGTTTGACTGGGAAAATTAAAAATGACAATGCATAAAATTTAAAACAGTTGGTAGAGGCAATTTAGATTGATTTCAACTCATCCGCTTAGGTTTTACTGAATTTTTATATTGTGAAAAGGATTAAATGCAATATTTATTTTTAAACTATAGAAAATATGTGCTGATTATTTTTACATAGCAATCCACATTAAAATTATTACATAGGTACAATCTTACTATGGCTATAAGTTTGATTAGGTGATGAGGTGGAACTAGAATCATCTTTATCATTATCTGTTATTGTATCTTCTTCTTCGGTGTCCACTGGTGTTTGTTCTAGTTTTTGTAAGTTTCCCTAAAATATAATTAAATGTTATAAATAAAGAGTATTAGGCAAAACATAGATCATTTAATAAAAGTTAGTTACATAGAAACTTCAAATGTAGAAAAAATGTATAACTTGTTAAATGAATGGAGGAAAAAAAATCACTTTCATTTTTATGAGCTACTAATGCTACAATGAGTTAAGTTTGTATTTATAAGCAGTTTGTACCAAATCAGCATTACATTAAAATTCAGTACATAAATTATAGTACAAACTCTAGCTTCTGCAGGCATAGCTATCAAAGAGGGGGGCATTTGTTCACGGGTGCAACCTCCTTAAAAATGAATTCTAGAAAAAAATGCTTTTCTCTTCTAAATATTTCCAGTTTCAATTGATTATTGCGTTTTCAAATTCTTATACAATTTACCTAAAAATTGAACAGTATGTTTATTAATATAGTAGTTCACTAACAGGCAGTAAGTTATTTGATAAAATAACTTACTGCATTTAGTTAGTTATTTATTTTTAAACAAATTGGTGATGTATTGAATGAAAAATAGCTTTAGAAAAAACAATTGCCACTAACTAAACACAATCAAAAACATCTAAGTGTAATCGTAACTACATTAGTAACATACATTCTTAAATTTTAAACATAAACGAATGAAAATTTACGAATTTATCAAATTACTTTGTTTTAACCATTACGTAAGGTTTAAAAAACGATGACAGGTGCGGTCGATTTACCAAACTTAAAATGGCCTCAAAAAGCCCATTTTAAGACCTACACAAAATATAAGGAGCATTAAAACAGCATGGACGTCGTAAATCTTAGCTTTGTCTCTGGTTTCAACGCCAGAATGTTGATATGAACTTTAGAATAAGAACTTGCGGAAATCTTATCAAACATTTTAATTTAAAAAGAATTTAAGGTTGCTGTATGATATTATTTGAATTTAGATGCCTAGATCAATGAAAACTCCAAGGACTAATAAAAAAAAATACTTGAAAATAATTAGCTTCGGTAAAAAACAACTAAGTCAGGAAAATTTTATAACAAGGAATGTTGTAAATTTGTCAATTTGAAAGTGTTATAAAAATAGTTCATAATATGTCATTAAATTTCAAAAAATTTTAAACTAAATAAAGTGAAACATTTGTTAACTGACCTCTTTCTTTCCACTTTTGTTCTTTGGACTTGTAGATTTTTGGCGAATATTAATGGGCTCCAAATAATGCCGTCTACGATGTGGACTGCCTATGTATACATTTCCAACATATTTTTCTAAAGGGCATTCTCCTTCATCGTTAGTACCAGCACATTTATTTTCAGTAACCACAGGCATTGATGGCCTCTTACTATCCAAAACCCTGTAAACATAAGCATGAATTTCATTGATTAAGATTAAAAAATAGTCCAGAAATTACTAATGAGGTGTTTAGGAAAAAATGAATGGTTATAGAAATACAGTCATAACCTTGAAAATAGTGCTATATTAAAATCTCTTACAAAAGAAATTTTTTTCCTTTTTTTTGGAAACTTGATTAGAATTTCCTACAGAATTATCTTTAGACCTGCAGTTCCAGAATGGTGTTCCGCAGAACCATAAGGTTCCACGAAAGAGTGAAAGGGATTTAGCGAGTTAGCACTTTTTATAACCAGTTTTGAAACCTCTAATTATATTTGGGTCCAACCGATAATTCATAATTTATTTAATCATAAGGTTGCCTTTATGAAATTATTTAAGTAAAATGCCAATGAAATAGGAATTATATTTTTTAAAGGAAAATATTACATTTCTAATAATAATATAATGAAGAAATTAAGAAAAAAACAAGCATTTATTAAATACATCATTAGCATTTCCTATCTAGCTTTTCAAATCAAAATAGTTAAATTTTCTATTAAAGAAATGGGCTTTCATAATAACTATTTTTAACACTCATAACAGTTCTTTAAAGTTTACATTTTAAAATGAACCATAATTCACCTTATTTCAATCCTTTTCAGCTTATGTATATATGTCGCTTTGGTGAATGTCCGAAGTATTTGCTATATCCGATTTGATATTAATTCAGGCATCGATATTACTATATTTATTCGATATTTTAATATCTGCTGAGGATAGATTAGGAGAAACAACAGCATTCAGAGTACCACTTAAATGCATACCAGGCAGTGGTACTTAACTTTAAAAAAAATCAGCTTAGGGTAAACCGGGCAAATGTTCACCAGGCAGTGGTACTGAACCTTTAAAAAAACATTAATGTAGGGCATACTGGTCAGTGGCACATAACTAGACCTACTATATATTTTTGACATTTACCAAAGCTACTATGTGATTGTCAACATTCACCAGAAGTCAGCAACCACCAACTTCGGTCATTCCCAGTAACATATACATTAGAAACAAATTTGTTACTAGACTAGATATAACACATGGATAGCAAATTTTACTGTCGGACATAAATACTTATTTAAGAATATTAATGATAAAACGGTGAAAAATCTTCATTCCTCTAATTTATTTTAAATGTAGTCTTAATGGTTATAACGTTCACAATTACCTTAATCTTTAATTATAAGGTTGAGGTTCCATCGAATGAAGATTGTTTATTTAGAGTTATGTAGCTGAAAAAAATAGGGAATTTGCTGCTTTAGACATTCTTTGTCCATTTATGCAGTTAAATAAAAGATGAAACCTAAAAGATTCCCTTCATTTTAAATTGCAATAGTTGGGAATCATTAATTTGACTTACTTGTGCAAATGGGGGGATGGGAAATTAAACGAATAAAGAGACACATCTAACATGTTTTTATCTACTTAAACCTAAAAAATTTCAGATTCTGGGCAAAATAGAAAATAAAATGAATAAAATAAATGTATTCTAAGCTCTAAGCTTATGTAACTGAATTAAAATATCACATTTAATCAAAATAAACTAAAAATATTTTAAAAGTGCACTAACCTATTTTGAGCATTATGTTGTAATTCCCATTCTTCACCTTCATCTCCCTTTCCATTTTCTTGTGATTTTGGTGAAATTTGGTTCCCCTTTACAAACAAGTATAAAACAAATTAGATGTTTATAAAAAAAAACTAAAGGTGATCACACCCTTCAAATTTGGGGGCGAGCTGCATCTAAAAAATTTCAAGTGGCAAGCGAAGCTAACAATTTAGCTTTTGAAATGCATGATTACAAGATCTTAGAGAAATGTATATTAGAAAATTATTAATCTATAATCGTAATTACAGACAGACAAAAGCTGTAAGAATTGTGTGTTAAGTATATATAGTTTACTATATATTTTTATATTTACTATATATTCACACTATATATTTTTTTTATAGTTTCAGCTTGAATTCTTAAAATAGTTAAATTATATGATAATTGTTTAAAAAGTAAGGAGATGTCCACAACTAAGGCAACACTCCTTTTCGACACTTTTGACCACCATTGCTCACCTTTGTCACAAAATATCAATTCACTATACTTCTTTCTACTCCTTATTATATTACACAAAGATATACTTAAAGTTCAAAAACAAAACCCACGCTATATTTAAAAATTTCTTATATATTTTTTACTATGCATACAAATAACAATGATTCCATGTGTACTTGATTTGTTGGGAAAATGAAAATAAAATTTTTATTTTAACCAAGATGCACGTTATCACACTTCTTGTTACCCCTTCCTCCACCTTGCAAATCGCTTTCCTCTTTTCAAAGAGCGACCAAGCAAGATCATTAGAGAAAAAAGATTTACTTAAAAATGAGTAAAAACACTGACACATACTAACTAGAGAAACTAGGTTCTATAATTTTGGAGGGTCTGGATTCTCTTTGAGAATTGAACATTTTACCTGGCAATATTATTAATTGAATCCAAGTACCTGACAAAATTTATTACGGAGCCCAGTGTTATAACATTCATGAAAATCCTATAATTTTCTATATAACAAATAATTTACTAGATATAATTCTAAGGAAATTTATTAAACACCTAAAAAAATAAACATGCTTTTATTTTTAGATTTTTTCTTTAAACTTAATTTTAATAAAAGTTTCTTAAAAAAAATTTGGATAATTATTTGGATGCAAAATGATAAACCTAAAACTTTACTATGAAGTAGAAACATCTGTTAATAGTTGACTTTATAATTCAGTTTAATTTAATGTGTATTAAATCATTTAACTTAAATTTTTAATAACATTTGTTATTGCAGTCTCAGTTAAATATAGGATATTTTTAAAAATATTTTAATAAATGATAAATAATATTTTAATAAATGATATTAAATGAAAAATCTTTTAACTCTTGTGGTTTAATTTTTAGTCCTCCAATAACCAAGGCTAAACATATTTTACATGCAAAGATCTGCTTTAGAGCAAGCTTTCAAGCTTTAGGAATTGGTGGAAAATCTAATTTTATTACTAATGTTAAATAGAAGAATTATTCGTATAGTGCTTTTGTTGTCTTTAATGTTACCCTAAAAACACCTAAATTAATCAACAAGGGGCAAATTTGCAACCATGAAAAATTTTCTTGCAAAAAGTATGTGTATTTGCATAACACAGAAAATAAAACCACAAAAACTTCCCACGGTTAGCCTGAAGATAAAAATCCTTTAACCAGACTGGTTGGAAATTTAATTTATTAAGCTAGCGAGTAAGAAATATGTTTTCTACTACAAATTAGTTTAATGTTGAAAATAGCTAATTTTATTCATATATACTCCGTTTCAATATAAATGTAAAACTTATATTGGAAATGTAATAAAATTTCTCCAAATGAGTTTCTTAAATTATGTAAAAATAAAAGTTTTCGTTATTTTACAAATAAAAACTACTTTAAAAAATTCATCAATTTTTGTTAAAATAATTAGCACTGTTTCAACATATATTTTAAATTTCAATCAAATTAATCTTCAATGATATCTAGATTAATAATAGTAATTAATATTCCCTTTGTAACAATATTTCTCTTGATTATACTTCTATAAAATGCTAAAACTTCAACAACGAAAAAAAATTTATAAATAAATACGTATTACTTATTCTTACTTTCAGAAAGCAAATTTAGTAAGAGTAATACATGTACATTGTATTTCCCCACAATTGCCTTAGAATTTTACTCATGGTTTTATTAATTTTAAATAAAAATCGATGCGATTCTCAATTTCTAATTTTGTATTTTAGCTACGACATTAATTTCAGAAAATTAGTTTTCAGCAACAGATTTCAAATGTCAGCAAACACTTTCCTCTGTTCCAAAGATGTTCACTTTGCCAAGGTTTCCCTGAATTTAAACTCTGCAGAATAGTAGAATATGTCGTGCAAAAACCATTCTTATAAGGCAAAAAAAAAAAAAAAAAAAAAAAAAAAAAAAAAAAAAAAAAAAAAAAAAATTACACAGGGTGATTTTCCAAAGAATTAAAATGCAAAATATAAATTTTTCGCCCATGTAAACAGATAAGAAATTTATGCTAAAACAGTTTAAAGCTTATAATGTAACAATAATTTTTCAGAAATATAAAATACCTTTTTTTTAAGGTCATATGACGACATATAAAACCAACAAAACAGCTTTAATTATCTGAACTGAGTGACATATACTAACAGTTTGTTAAAACATAGGTACTTAACTCTATATAATTTAGATATGTACTACATAAATGATAGCAGAATAAGTTATTATAATGAAACATTTTAGAGTAAATAAGGTAAAATTGATGATCTAATAACCAAATAAAATATTGATTTAAAAATTTCTAAACAATACTCAAATATTAAAGAAAAAGAAAATACTGCAATAAATTATGTTAATCTTGCAAGCAATTATAACAATCCATAAAATTATACACAATACCTTTTTAGTTTTCATTTGAAAAATGTGAATCGGACATTTTGGTAATAAAATTGGCTTTGGTTTGTTCTTTTCAATCCTGTTAGCAGAAGATGCAGAAGGATCTCGTTTATGTACTATATAGTCGTAAGTAGAGAAATTTTGGCACACTAGGAAGGAAAAAAAAAATCAATTATAAATATTAAGTATTTTTAAATTAACATACATGTAAAATTACAAGTGCTCCATCAATCATGTTCTTGAATTATTTCAACAATTCTTTTGATTAACTTTTTTTTTATTCGAAAACTACTGTCAAAAACCCAAATTTTGGAGAATAAAATATTAAATAATTATAAAAAAAGAATGTCAAATTGCAATTTATCCAAACTCAATTTGTTAAATTAATTCCTTAATTTGTTTAATTATTGAAAATCAAAATACAAAAACAATTATCTTATGAAAAAACACTTAACAATCATCTCATTCTTTGCATGCTACTTTGTCTGAAAATTAGTAAAAAATAAGCAAAAAATGCCATAGATAAAAAACAATGTGAATATTATATTTATCCACTATATTGAAGAAAACAAAAACAAAAAAATCTCAGATAATATAAACACATTAATATTGAATAATAAATAAAGGAAAATATTACCAGAATGTTTTATACTTACTTAAAAAAATATGAAATCCTAACAGATGACCAAGAAGAGCAATAGCTAATAGTGACAAAGCAGCTGTGATAAAAATTAAGCAGATCCAAATGGTTCCTTGTATTTGAAAAGTTAAAAAAATTAAATTGTCTGAAAAGAGATATAATAAATTAAAAATTACGACTACTTTTTAAGCAGTCAGTGAAAGAACAGAAAAATGTGCTAGTGTTGACAACCAATAATATTTCATATTAACAATAGCAATATTTTAAAAAAATGTTACAATTAAACAAAAAAAATTTGTAAATACAATTTTTAACACAAATACTAACACACAAATGCAAGAAATTTCTGTAAACTAAACTTAAAATTAAGTATGCCATAACTAATTAAAAATTTCAGTCAATGTAAAGAAAAGAAGAAGAAAAACATTTTTCTTAATTATAATGAAAGCTTTTAGCTTCACTAAACTAAAATAAAAAAGGAAATATTAATTTTTATAACAATTATAGTTTCCCCTCAATTGAAATATTCAAATGTTTAGACTGTCATGTTTTATAGTAGGGGTGCACAAGCTTTTTCAGTGAAGGGCCACATGCACAGCAGATTGACCAATGAAGGGCCGCATGCCAAAGTGTTTAGACCGACATATTGAAAGCAATTGTTGGTGGTGATTGTTATATAAACATCATTGTTTATATAACACTAAATTCTTTTTGTCGGTTAACCTTGTAATCTCTTTGCAGAAAATACAATACTTTAAAACGTTTAAAATTAGAAAATGCAAAACTGATTACTTAAGAAGGAAAACAGAATTCGAAAATCAGAATCAATTTATCGGAAAAAATTTAGATAAATTGAAATAATTAAAAAACTATGGAAAAATTGAAATTTTTTTTA
>NC_092204.1:70880481-71044166 GCF_043381705.1 Parasteatoda tepidariorum
ATATTTTAGATGAAATTGGAGTAAATAAAGTCCATCAAAATTTTATGTAATTTAAATGCGAGATTTGAAATTAAAATGTCGCAATAGCGTATAAAAAATATCGGTACTTTCAAAACCTTGTAGAAATGTGTAGCAATAATTTCTAAAATAACGATTGCAAAATAATTTGATTTGCGATAAAATCGTTACAAATAAGCCATGTCAAAAAATGGTTATCTAAATGAGCGATTCTTTACTCGCGATTCGTAATAATATCGTGCTAAAATATCGAAGTTTTAAAAACCGGGCGGAAATGTGCAGCAATAACTGTTGAAGAAAGGATCTAAAGTCATTTAGATTTTCCATGAAGTTTGCACAAATAAAGCGTTTCATAACTTTCAAAAATCGCTATTTCAGAAACTACTTGAAAATGGGTAGCAATAACTACCGAAAAGTCATTGGAATCGGCACATACGAAAAGCGTCAAAAGTGGTAATTAAAATTCGTAAATCGTAATAATGATGTATTAAAAATATTGGGATTTTTAAAACTATGCTGAAATCCGTAGCGTTAACCATCGAAAAACTACATTGATTGAGATTGGGTGCGTCAAAAACTTAAAACTGTAAATTTAAATTACCATGGCTAACATTTAAGCAGTATCCTGACTTCTCCTACATGCTAAATGACAAAGTAACTATAACCGCCCAAGCAATGATACACAAAAGTCTGCTTCCTTTCTTCAGTATATACGGCTTTTCATAACTTATTTATGTTTCATGAAATACAAATTAAAATGGATTCAACTCTGAAAAACCCTGTATTATTCTAAACTACTTAAATGTGACACTCAGATTCTTGTCTTGTGCATAATGTAGTTGAACAAGGGAGAAATCAAAAAGTGCACTTCAGTAAGAAATGCTAAGTTTTCAAATTCATGATTATAGCAAAGGCTTAGATGACACATAACAATTAGCTGTGCCCTTTACTCATATTATACAAATGTATATCTGGAACTCAATTCCTTTTTTCAATAAACACTTTTTCAACTCTACATTAACACTACTTAATTTGTCATTCAGTTTTGAACTTTTTAATAATTAAGTCAGACATGTGAAATAGCTAATCCAATAGGTTTATGTGAACTTCATGAAGAAATTTACTTTATTTCTAGAAGAAAAATTTTTGTTTGCATCATTGGTAGCAGAAAATTCTTTTTTTGGTTGCAGAAACTCTTGCAACTAGGAGATACTTCAACCATTTATCAATCAACATCACAAGTTTTACCATTTTCATCAACTGATAAATAAATATCAAATGTGTTTTTCCAAAAATGTAACAAATCTTCATCATCAGCAATCAGTAGATACTGTTCTTAAAACGAAATAACTTCAAAAATGAACTAAACGGGTATTATTAACATTATAAAAATAGATAGCATATGTGACGGGACAAGTAAACAAGATGATGCATACTGAAAAACGAAAGATGCAAAACAATGGATTTATGATCCATTGTATTACAACTATTTATTGTGCATACAAATCATTCTTTTTAAGAAATTAAAAAAATAATTAAATAAAAAAATACCTGATAAAGTAATATTCGGAGGAGGAAATGTTTGAGAGTCAGAAAACACTCCAAAAGTTGATGATGAGTACGGATCAGTAACATTAACTGCTTCGGTAGAGCCTGTAGTTACGCGCAAAAGACTTGAAAGGTCATCTAAAATTAGTTAAAATTACATTATAACATTGATATCTAGTAGTAAAAAACCCCAGCTAAAATGCAAGATAGGAAACTTCAAATGTACAAGAACATGATACAAATTCTTTTTAATAAAAGAAATTAATATAATTTCTTGTAATTAAAAAAACTAAGTGTACAAATTATTAAAAATCCTAATTTCTCCTGAATTTTTTTAAAATCTAATTCAATCAATGATTCCGAAGTATGATTTGTGAATTAGGTCAATATGAACACCAAATAATATTTGAAAGATATAACTATAAAATAATGACGCCCGGTGGCTGAGCGGTAGCGCTGTCGTGCCACAGGTCCCTGGTTCAACCCTCGGGCCGTGCAAGGTTGACTCAGCCTTTCATCCCTTCAGTGGGTCGATAAATGAGTACCAAGCATGCTTGGGAACTAAACACTGGGGGTTCTGCGTTCGGCTGACCACCTGACCGGAACATCTGCTCCTGCACCCCAGAGCCCAAGGTCAAGAAAACTGAGACGGGCACAGTAGGCCTTGGCCCTCTATGGGCTGTCATACCGCTAAGTTTAGTTTAACTATAAAATAATATATTGAAATATATAACTTTGAAAGGTATAGTTTAAAGAGCCATGAATTGCATTAATATGAATTGTAAATCATAATGGTGATTTATAATAATTTAATTCTGATTAGTCATCTGAAAATCATTTAAATGGAAATATGAGTGAGTAGAAAATTAGGTACTATAACGTGAATTATGATTTAGATAACAGTATTGAGTGAATCAGGACATACAATTCGTATTCTAAAATATTTTATAATACTTATTAATAAATTTTTAAAGAATAAATAAATATATAGAAATAACCAGGTTTTAAAACTAAAATAATGGACTGTGGTATTTAACTAGAACACAATCATCATTGTATTTAATTAGCAATTAATAATATATAATATAGTTTATAATACTTACACTGGGGATAAAACAACCAGGTAGCTTTTTCAAAATATGCTACGATTAAAACTAATGAAGAGACAAAAATAATCAAACTCCCAAAAAGAGCAGAACTAATACAACAGATGAAGAGCCTAGAAAAAAATAAATATATAGTAAAACAAAATTGTTCACTTCAAAATAAAATTCTCTAAAAAACCTCAAAATTATTAATTAACCTGTAATTTCTTCCTCCTACACAATTGTTCAGCCATTTACAATGATGATCAAATTCAGATACACATTTATTGCAAGCACTGCAGTGTTTAGACTTTTTACCACTAGAAATAAAAATAAATGTAACACACATAATCAATAAACAATATATTTAAAAAATCATGACACTATATTGACACTTACACTTTAACTTCACAAATGTGACAATATTCATTCTCAATAACGTGACTATGCTTTGAACGATCAAATGATGGTAAAGGACCAGTGATACCTTTGGCACGAACATTAATATCAGCTGGGTTTAGAGATACGCTGATTAAATGTATCACAATATGAAAGGTAAAAACTAAGCCATTTATCTAAAAAATCTATTAAGAATCATTTACTGATAAGAATAAATACAAAAGAATATCTTTATAATGTTAACATTGAAATGAGTGACCTTGTGTTAGATAGAATTCCGTATTATATATATATTCACTATTAATGCTTTCAAATAACTTTAAAAAATAGTTTTAAACAAAAATATATACTTATGCACACAGATAGAAAAATAATGAAATTACCAAGAGCATTAGAAATAAAATCTAAGCCTATCAATTTAGGTTTGCTTTAAAGAGTGCAAAGTTAATGCTGTTTATGGAAAATAGTAGTTTAACTGTAGAATAACTCAATAAATTCAACAGTCTGGGATAAAATAAATTACAGGAATTAGAAATGAATATATATAAATTTAAAACCAAAGTACAGAAAAGAATCTGTTTTCAGAAAAAAAGTTGCATTTTTACCATTTAAAAAATAAGAGCCAACATAAAATTTTAAATTAACTTCCCTTTTATTTTTAAAACCAATACCTCAAAATAATGCATGTAACATTGTAATAAGCAGATCATTCAAAAATATGAGAGTACAGTACAGAACCCGTTATCCGGAAATCAGAAAACCGGAAAACCAAAAAACCGGAACAAAATTCGATAAATTTTCTCGCCATTTTTAAAAAAAAAATTTTTTTTTCCTCGTAAGATTTTACGATTTTTCTTTCTTTTTTTAAAGATGTTTACCTTACCATCATTTTGGAAATAATCATTAGTGTATTACTTCATCGTTTTTTCTTATTTTTAAGATTATTTACAAAAATATTTTTTTTTAGTTGGGTTTAACAATAAAAAAACGGCTTTTTGTAGCGATTCAGAAAACCGAAAAAATCAGTTATCCGGAATAGCGATGGTCCTGACCGTTCCGGAAAATCGGTTCCCTACTGTACCTAATAAATAATATTGAGATTAAAAAAAAAAAATATTAATTGTTGAGTACATTTCAAAATATCAAACAAATTCCTTTTAGCATAGAATAGAAAGAACATTTTAGATCCATTGTCACAAAAGAAAATAAACATTTTTTAAAAAGTTATTTGAAAAGCATTAATGCTTCAATTACAAATAAATGCATAAAAAAGGATACAGTATAAGCAGATATCCTCCAAGCACCTTCAGGCATATTAGGAACTAAAACTCCAAAATATAAAACAGCAAACATAAGGAGGAAAAACCAAGCTAAAACCTGAAGTGGATGAAGAGGAAGAGACCATCCATTTTGACGACTCCACCATTTGTTTTCTTTAGTTACCTTTAAGTTAATGGCCATCTAATAAACAAAACAAAAAAAGAGCATAAAATTAATTTATTGAATACTGATTACTCACGAATATAAGATGTGATATTGTATGACAGGATGAATAATTCAGTCAAAATATAAACAGTTAAACATTCATGATAAAAATTTATAAGTAATATTGCTTTATATTACTAATTACTTTACAAGTAATTAAATATTGGTATCTATGCACTGGCTGAAATACTGTTGAGTACATAATACCCTCATCAAGTAAAAGAAGATATGAGTTTCAGCCCATGGAAATATTACATAAAAATGAATTCAAAGTTTTATGCAGAATTTTTTTTAAGGAAGGGATGCATTTAATTAAATAGAAAGCAACATATATGAATTTAAAGGTTCAATTGGACAATGTATTCCTATTTCAAATATATGAGATACATCATTAATAAATTCCACAAAAAAAAATTTGCACGAGATGGGTTTTTCTTTTAAGGACAGGATGGTCTTTTATAACAAAAAATTGGTTTCCTCTAAGTTATTTAGTTTGCATATAACAAACAAGTTTATGAATTTTGCTTAGATTCAAAATGCTTGATAGGTCAGATTGGTGGTTTGCAATTTTTTTTTTTTCTGGTAATAGAACCCTAAATTATTGAATTCCTTTCAGCAAAACTCCAACTTTATAAATAATAAAGTACAGAAAAACATAAAATAACGTATATAAGAACAATTGTGAGCGCAAATTAATAAAAGATTATTTTATTTTTAAAATATTTAATAAGAATGAAATGTTTTAATTAATAATCTTAAATTAGGTTTTATATCTGACAGTTGAATCCACACTTCAAGAGCTGTATCTAATTTAGTTTTAAAAAATTTTCTACAAAGAACATATTAGAAAAAAAAAAGAAATATTTCTTTATTAATGATTTTAGTTAATTTCTTTTGATTTGAAAAGTGCAATGAGAAATATTAAAGCAATTTTTCCTAGATACAAGTCCTTATCATAGTTCAGTCAAAATATTAGTAAAAAAAATTATATATTTTTTTATTAGTTTTACTTGGAATAATTTCAAAAAGACATATTATTAATTATAATAATATGTCTCTTTGAAAAATAATTCAAAATAAATATTATTAATTAGATCTAGAAATAAATATTATTAATTAGATCTAGAAATAAATATTATTAATTAGATCTAAATATAAGGTTTCAAAAATAGTCATTGTGAAGTAAATAAAAATGCCTTAACTCCTGAAAGTTTTTTTTCTTCAAACTTCTTCACTTCACTTCTTTTTACTTAACATAGAAATGTTAATTAACCAGCTAATGCAACATTTCTATGTTAAAAAATAGTAAATAAGCATGTGATCCTTGAAACTCAGAACCATAAAAATTTGATAAGGCAAAACTGTTCCTGTTAATTTTTTCATAAAATAACTGAAGTCTCAAAAAGTTTGGAACAATTAATCCTGATGGTAAGGGCTTAGGTCTGAATTATGCGTGTCTGATAAGCAGATGTCACTTTTTACTAGCATTATTATTACTATTAGCGATGAAAAGATGTTTGATCAAATATACAAATCTTTCAAATTATACATATAATCTTAATTCTAGGTAAAAAAATCCACATTTTTATGCATGATAATAAGGATAATCTGAAGACACTAAAATTCAATGCAAAACATTTTCGATTTGGAAGTTCAGGATAAATACAAACTTTCAGTTAAACTTGCTATATCAAATTTTTGATCTAAACATTTGCACAATCAATCAATAAATCTTACAAAAGACACAGTCATATGAATTATTAAGATTGTAGCCAGCAATAAATTTTGGAGAGAGGAAGCAAAATAAGTCATAGTAAATTAACTTTAAATCTATATAATAATCAGTTTAATTTTAAATCAATAAACTTAAATTATTGTAACTTACTGTACTATTTGAAATCATAGATTATAACTGAAAAGCATGCTCATTTTTATATTTCATTAATATCATGACTTAAAGAAAATACTTTTAAATTTGTATTAAAACAATTATGAGTGAATGAATTTAACAATTGCCATCTTTGAAATTATAATGTGTTAAGACATCATCAGAAATTCCATAAACTGGCAAAAGTCTATTAGACTAATGTTTAGTTATCTAGAATAAAAAAGTCCAGGAAAAGAACAAAATTATCGAAAACAAAAGTCAACTAGATAAAAATTAACATGCCTATACTTAAATAGGCCGACTAAAGTTTTCCTTTACAACTTTGGAAGGAATAACTGCTTTTTGCACCTCACCATTACAAAAATGGCATTGATAGTTGTGGAGGTTAGATATATCTCTACGGTTTGCCTGGATTATGAATAAACGAGTAGAGAATTTATTTTGTTTATGACACTGATGCATCAGTACATAGTATATAGAAAAATTTGCTTAATTAGAACTCTCGCTAAAATAATCACCAGTTTTTATGGAATTCTTGGCAGTGGCCCATGAGAAATTATAAAAAAAATACATCACAGAGAGATATAACTCATAACCATGTGAGCAAACCTTCAATTTCTTTAAAAAATTTACGAACTAAAAATAGCTTTAAAGATTAGAATTGGTGGAGAGATATCCATATCAGGATCTGTGGCAGAATAATTGCCAAGTCTTGGCAACTTCCAGGCTGCGGCCCAGGAGAAACTAAAATAAAAACATAACAGAAAGGGACTAACTCTTAAGGTATAACTTATAGCCACCCTCAGGCAGACATCTACATGATTTTAAAGAAAAATATGCAAGTCTGAAATCTATTTGGCACCTTGGCGATTGGTGCAACAGATCACGATACGAAAATATCCCCGAACTGGTGCAAGCAGGTATTGATACGGAAGTATTCCTCACTGTAAATGTTTGAATTTTAAATATAAATCACAAAAATATATATTATCTTGAAGATATTTCTGTAGAAATTCTAAATCTAATAGAAATTTAATACATAGTTTGAAGAAATAAAAGTTTTATGATATAGAACATTTTAGTTGGTTTTTCAGGAAAAAACAATCAACTTAATTCAGAAACTTCTGAAACAAACTAACATATTTCTAATTGTTAGAATTATTACAAATTATGGATAACAGTTTAGAAGAGTAAGGTTTACGATAATAAAACTGTACAGATACAGCGTTCACACTGATCAGAAATTACTTTTAAAATTAAACTTATCAATTTTTACAAAAGTACTGAAAAATCGAATTGTGCGAATTTAATCAGGTTAAGTTATTTTAGCACGGCCAACAATATATCCTTTGTTTCACGGAACGCTGTTTATTAATTCATAGAAATAAAAATACCTTCTAGGAATCGTGAAGCATGCAAGCCCAGTCATATGGTACGAAAAGGGTCGTAGACCTCTGTACTTAATAAAGATCCATGTAGCGTTTTACTATCCATTCTTCAAATATGAACCTTTTAAAGTTATTACGGTTGCAATTTATTAGCTTTATTATTTAATGTTATCATGCTAGATACTTATCAAATTTATATGAAACAAGAACCTAGCAATTTTAACCGCACGAAATGGTACATAAAAAGAAATGTCATGGACTAGCTTTACAAACTATGTAATGTAAATTGGTTTATAAGACGTATTACAGAATTAGTAATTTGTACAGAAATGAATATTTAAACTGTAAAAACAGAGAACGTCACACCCCATCGAAAAGCTGTCAACAAACATACAAAAAGTGTCGCATGATGACAGTTCAGTTAAGTTGAGAGGTTGAAATATTGGTTTGTGATGTACAGCTCCATGGTAGCCTATATAAGGATCCAAAAATAAAGAGCCTTAAAAAAAGAGGGCGCTTGCAGCATTACCCTACATTCGTGACTTCTTCTACTTCGCGACAGAATTTGGAAATTAGAAATAAAATACTTCACTCTGGAAAGCATTTTGAATCTTTAAGTTTATCGCATTCTTTAATTTTTTTATTATTAATTTCTTATTTTTAAGCTAAAGCAGCCAGGATTTGTGTTTTTCTTTATTATTTTTGTTTGGAAGTGGCTACGACAAGCGTACTACAAGCGTAATGAAATACCGAGCATGCTCAGACTTGTCTGATATTCCCTACACTTTTTAATTGAATTGCCTTTTTTTAAAGTAAAGAACAAGGGACCATTACTTTTAAAAAGACTCAGAGTAAGGAATACCGGGCAATTGTATAACGGGCAATGACCCTTAGCTTAAAAAACATTGCGTAGGGAGCATCACGCAAATGAATCTCTGACAATAGCTTTCAACAAAAGAAGAAAAAAAGAAATTAGATTAGGATATGCTGGGTAAATGTATATTCGGTAATGTAATTAATGTACCTTCTTATCACATTTACGAAAAGACATAGTTAATATTAATACTAATACGAATTCAATTACTAATATCCACAACTTGGTAAAAGTCTACATTACCGAATATACACTTATCCAGCATATCCTAAACTGATACTTTTTAATGTTAAAGGCCATTACCTGAGATTCATTAGCATGATATCCCCAAAACAAAAGATTTTTTTTAAAAGTTTATAGTCATTGCCCGGTATTCCTCACACTGAAATTTTTTTAAAGCAAAAGATCATTTGTCTTTCCCTTTAAGAAAAGTCACAACGGAATTGAAAAGTGTAGGGAATACCGAGCAAGTGAATACTTGCGCGCACAAGCAATACCGCGCGGTATTCCCTACACTTGATTTGATCCCGTATATGTAGCCTAGTTCATATTGTCTCGTAATTTTCTAAAACATTATTCTGGAAATTTAAACATTTTCAGAAATCTTATTAATAATTGAAGCTTGTACCGAGAGAGAAAACTTTTTTCCAATTTTGACTGATGTGACCCTGAACAAAGTAAAAATTGGGAACCTATTTCATAAATGTTGAGTTCAAAAGTAGTACATACAATGTAAATTTCCGGGTTCGATATAATAAGAAATCACACAGCATTCACATTGCGTACTATTCGCATATGTGATCAAACATCGATACGACTCACGTATGCGAGAGCAATTCGTCCTATTAAGCATTCTCCCCGAATTCGGTTGCGATCACCGTCAAGAAAATACGTGAACCTTATGGGTAAAATATATTTTCCCGGGAAAAACTCACTTATCAGGATTTTTTCGACAGAGATCGGAGGTACGGCAACTGCTTTCAGTTAGAATGTTCCTTTACACGTAGCTTATAAACATTCACTCGGGCGCTTGCGCAGTTGCAGTCAGTCAGTGAGAGCATATCTCACTGGATGCGAAAAATCTCATATTGCGAATTCGGATATGTGAAAGAGACCCAGATTGAGTGAGTTTTTCGCGTACAATATACATCAAACCAATGTAGTTGTCATTCCCATTTCAAAATCCGCATCCGCGATTATTTCGCATGCAGTATAAAAGCTTTTTTTTTTTTTCTATAGTGATTTCATTTGCTTTCGCTGACGTTTTTTAACTTAGTTTGCAACTTGTTTTATGTAGTTATAAACGTAATATAATTGGTAATTCTAAAAATACGGGTGACCACTCAGATCAATCTGAGTAGGGATCGAGGGTGTGCGATATTGGTCCTCGTTAAACTGTTCTACCGTAATGTGCTCGACTTCGCGTACAGGTCGTTGGGCTGCGGGGATGCCATCTTCTCTGCAGAAGATCAAAATTGTGATGGAATGTCTTCGGATCATCCTCAGGGATGTTTCCCAGACCGTCACCAATAGCCCATTGTGCAGTTCTAGTGCGACGTAAATGAACTGCAACAACAACAATATGTATCAAGATATTTTTCGCAATTATATGTTGAATTTAGGTAAAAGATTCTGAAGGATAATTATAATTGATGTCGTGTTTTTCGAGATATTAAAACGAAAACATATTGTTCAACATATGTGAATTTCGACACATACATGTGGTTTCGCATTATGCTGGTTATCGCTCGCCAACATCGAAATTGTTTGCAGATCACTTAACAACCCTCAGTGTTGTGCAGATTACTTCCAAAACGGCAAAAAATCACGATATTGGAGAGAATTGAACTTTGTTTCGTGTACAAAAATTTAAAACTTGTTAATTCGAAATCCTTCAAAATTTAGCAGCTGAAATTAACGTTCGTGAATTTCATATTGTTGGCGCCGTTGTCGAGTTTGAGTTCCGCCAGTAGCTGCCACTCCGTCCCGTCCCCCGCTCAATTCGTATTAATTTTTCATAAGCTCTCGTGCTTATTGTATTTCGTTGTTATTATTTTCAATCAAATGAACTTGTTATTGTTATTATTGATTTGCTTCATTGACGCCTATGGATACTTTGTTGTTAAGGTAGGTTAGACCCTACACATATATCTAAGCGTTTTTATAATAGAATATAAGCGCAGACAATAACTTGGGTTACAATCTATTATATATAAACTATAATATAAACTATATAATATGTAAACAATGTAATATAATAAACTATAGTATAGAATGATAAACATGACTAATTACATAAACTAAAAACTGTTAAATAAGTAAATCTTTATTTTAGATAAATTTTATCAAATTTTTTTTTTTTTTTTTGGCGATGACGATTTATTTATTGGTAGAACATAAACGCTAAAATCCATTCTCTTTCTCAGATTAAACACGGCTGATCCGAGGGTAAAATCAGAGAAGGAAGTATAAAAAATCCCTCTCCATTAACTTAGATAAGTATCAATATCAAGTTTTAATACAGTCTGACTTGACTCCCTAAAACCAAGGTCAGTCACTGGCTTTGACTTCTGGGAGTCGATGTTATTCCATATTTTGAAAGATTCGAATAAATTAATGATTTATCTACAATCCCATTCTTTCCTAATGTTTGCAATTTATCTTAATTTAATTGCTGCATCTTGCAAACCTGGAGTCCTCACCATTACACCCCTCTCACTCCATCATACCATGTCCAAGCCAAGCTTTTTTATCTTCCCATATCGGCACCTTATTTTTATGGCAACATGTCTGTCTCATGTTTTTTTTCTTTTTTTTCGGTATTTTGTGTTTTGACACCGAGAAAAGTTATTGTTCATGGAACTAAAACTATATCAATTTTTGTGTCATTATTTGCGCCTCCTTTATGTTGAGTAGGTTTATTCAAAAGAAGACCATATGGCAGTAAAATTTTCCAAAAAAGGGAAGAAAATGTGAATTTCTTATTAACTTTTTCCGAATTATATGAAAAAATTTCATCGCTAAAGAGGAAATCGAAACTTAAAATTGAAGAACTCCGGAACTCGGTGACTAAATTTAAGAGTACATGGCTGTAAGAAAGTTATAAAAGTTCAGCGATTCATTTTAATTCTTCACGTCATAAAAACCAAAAAAGAAAAAAAAGGGAAATGACGAATATGAACACAAAACTAGGGAATAGGGACAAAACTCCCCACTTTCATGAAAAATTCCAAATATTTCGAAAACTGTTGTGCGTTTTAACAACAAAAATGAAAATTACTCTTTTTTTACCATGTCAGGGAAAAAGTTTCAGCTCCCTGATAGTTAAGTCCCGCAGGGGACTGATCGTAAAGATCCGGCTCCCAGTTGGCTGCGGTCAGTGTGTAAGTGGTTGACCACTTGGATCAGTCTGCTTAAGGACCGAGGGTATGCGGTTTAGGTCCTCGTTAAACTGTTCTACCGTAAAGTGCTCGACTTCTCGTGCAGGTCGTCGGGCTACTGAAGCAGGGGAGCCATCCCCTCTGCAGAATATCAAAATTGTGATGGCATGTCTACGGATTATCCTCAGGGATGTTTCCCAGACCGTCACCAATAATCCATTGTGCAGTTTTAGTGCGACGTAAATGAACTACTACAACTATTTAATTAGCAAAAATAACTTAAAAAAAGATATGAGAAATGTCACAAAATAAAAAAAGTCATTTTATTCTCATAATTGACACACAATCACTGAAATCAAACACAAAACAAAATCCAACCATTAAAAAATAAATAAGCACATTCATTATCAGCAACCATCAACGTTAATATTTCTGCACACCATAACTTGCCGTGTGCTTTCATACAAAGTTCTGCACATCTTTGCTTTTTGACATCTGTCCTTTTTATCATCATGAATTTTACGCTGCATGGGTGGAAGATTATCTCTGTTTTGTAGCACTTGCACGGGTAAAGTATCTTTTATGGGCAAAGCTGCATTTCGGTATTTAACCCTTCTAGAATGGACAGAGGGAATTAAATTCCGTTGGTTTAAACTATCCCGATGTTTAAGAGAAGCACAACAAGAAGAGTTAATATGCATTCCTCTTCTCAAATGCCAGGAACAGCAGGTCGAAAGTTTCGAGTTTGACTTGCAACATGAACCAGAATCATGATGGTCTTTTCTTCGGTGGTGTCTTTGTCTATGAGGCTTAATTGCTCTATTGATATTTCTTTGGGGTAATGTATGGAGCATATTTGTGCGAACCATATCTGCATATGGAGCTTGCGGATGACGTGGGTGAAGAGATACACCTGGTGGTAAAGCCCCTAATCTTGGAAGTTGACCTAAAAATGGATCTTCTTTTGCATCCGTTCGAAGAAAGTTGTGCGATGGAAGTGATGCAGGATATTGATTTGAGCTATGAAATTGAAAGTTTCTTGTCCTAGACAAATGAGAACGTTGTGACGGTAGATTTTGTGAATGATTTATCGTTCTACTAGAATTAGTTACGTTTTCAATATTTCTATTACGCCCAAGTGAATGGAAACTATAAGTCTTGTTTGAAGAAGGTAGGTGATCATGATTTCGAGTAAAAGAAGTATCTCTTCCTCGAAAACTAGAAGTACTGTCTGGGGGTTTTTCTGTCGGTATTTTTTCAATATCAATAACAATTTCATCTGGTTTAAAATTTCGGAGAATGTCGTGTAAATGCACTTGATTTGGAGGAAATACAGGTTGATTTTTGACAAACTTATCTGAATTTTGCTGCTTATCATCGCTATTTCGAATATTAAAATTAGTGGGCACATTGTGGTTGTTGAAACGCAAATGTGGGATGGAATTGATATTATTTTTGTTTTCAACACTTATTTGAGAGTGATCGAACGCAGGATTAAGCTTGCCCGAGAGAAAATTATTTTCGAACAAAACTTCACTTTTGTGATGATGATTTATGTTTTTAGGTAGAGAATCACTATAATCAATCTTATCTAAATTAAGAGTATTTGTATTTAGAGAATTCGTAGCAAGAAAATGTTTTTGCTTTGAAGCTGGAGTAGAAGTCGTTGTCTGAGAGATATGCTCAACATAAAAATTATTGAATGGAACCCGATCTTGAGTTGGTGATGTTTCACTATCGATTGCTTTTAAGCTATCGTCTGAAACAGTCTTCGTTCTTTGACGATTACGAATTGTGTTAAGAGAAACAGGACTATAGGAATCGTGTGATCTCGAAGCTGCTAGATTTCCATTTAAGTTATGAAATCCTTCAAATATTGAGTGAACATCTTCATCAGGTTGAACAAAAGTTTCATGTATGCCCGGGACATGGCCAACAGTTTCAAACTTTTTAGAGATTTTGGGAATTTCTAATACATTTATCGAGACATCTGGATTCTCATTATGCTCTTCTGGAATATCGCTAGTCAATAAAATTTTCCCTTCGGGAATATCTAATGTCTCATTTGAGAAATCTCCCTCAGTTTCGATATTACTTTTTCGATAATGAGCATTTAAAGTCCCGTCATTTGTATTCCTGTTATTCATCTCACCATTTCGATTTTGTAAAGTAGATGGATATAGAAGAGGATCCCATTCAGATGACTGAATATATTTTTTATTGTTACTATCAACAACCAAATCACGATTTAAATAATCTTCATATTTTGTTAAACTCCCAGGACTTTGGTGGGTTGAACTATTCAAATCGGTCTCCAGTGGTCGCTTATTTTTGTCCAAATAATCTGAACTGAAATTTTCATTCTTAATCTTTGGGTGGTCTCCGTGCTTAAAATTTCTTTCCGGTACAAATAAAGAACTGTAATGGTTATCTCCCCCATGCCTTTCGAATTGATTTTCAAGAGGCAAATCATCTTTGGATACATTCTCAGACGTTGAATTCCAACTCTGCAAACCATTTTTTCTGCTCTGTGGTTCTGGAATACTCTAAAAGAGAAAAAAATACACATTAATTTATTTGTGCAAGTCACTTTCCAGCAAAAGTTGGATTCTACAAAGTTTACCCGCATTCAGAATTTTACTAATTATTGTAAATTTTAAGATACGTAATTCGCAGTTCGAAGAAATGTTGATCTGGAACTTCGTAACTACTTTCATAACATGACCGATGAATCCTGACTTCTAAACTACATCTGAAGTATTTTTAATTTCGTACAATTATTCTTGATAATTTTTCCATAAATATGCATTTTGTACTAATAAAAATAAACTCTTTTCCATTGCGCTGGCGTTAGTAACGTAACGTAGAAAAAAGTGAATTTACTTGCTTTTAAGTCGATTGAATATGCTTCGGCAACTTTATCGCCTGCGCTGGCGAAAAAGCACGTAAAAATATAATTAGTTCTAATTACAAATTTTACCTGATTATTGGTTTCAGTTACAACTGGTTCAAAGCCGAAGATTTTTTTTTTGTGAGATATGATATACAGAGCGTAACGACGAAACCTGCTGCGATTTTTCGCAATTTTCACCCTCTCAACACAGTTTGCAATCCCATGGATTGGTCAAAGTTTTCATTCTTTTAATGCCTTTTATCACTTTTCAGAATTTATCAGCCGAATTTTATAACACACTGTATGCACTAAATGTTCTATAATCACCGTCCTCAATACATATTTTTTGAATCCTCGTTGTTCCAGACGTTTTCCAAGCATTACAAATTCTTAAAAGGAAAACGAGATTAAAAAAAAAATCAAAACCTGGCTGCCAGAAGAAACTGAGTAAAGGTAAAAGGTAATTCTTAAAAACACTTTCAAGTTTCATCTGGAATCAAATCGATTTTGATGTTTTAACACCACTTTCCTTCCACAGTAATTCGTTAAAAATTTGACGCGATCTCACTTTTTTTTCTAACTTGAATATTGATTTTCGAATACATTTTTGACGAAGATTCTAAATATATATGTATGAAGACTATGAAGGACAGTGATATGCGAATATCCTCCATATGTCCACGATTACCTGTTCTTCGAGAGTAGACTGTGATGAAGTAGCACTTGGTTTGCGGTATCGACGTCTAGTTTCATGTCCATGGTGTGAATATTTAACTGTATGGAAACCATGACGGCTGTACGATCTCTCTTCAACCTCGTCGACTTCTCTCTTTAAAATACCTGCATAGCAAGAAAAGTTAGTTAGAAGTTTAAACTAATATAACGGGTATCTTTCATAATGATCGGCGAGAAATACTAACAGAGACTGTTTAAGATTTTTTTTCTTTCTGAATAAGCTCTCATAGCCAGGGCCGTTTTATCCATTAGGCACTGTAGGCAACTGCCTAGGGGCCCCGCCACGTTCAGGGGCCCTGTGCTACAGAGAAAAAAATTGACAATGTTTCTTAAACAGTAAAAATTTAATTCGAAATTTCAATGACGATTGTCTTGCTCTGTACATTACATCGACGCTATTTTAGTGCATTTCTGAACGCATTCCAAATTAGACATTAATATTATGGTAGTTAGTTCATATATAACGCAGTAATATAATCGCAAGCAATTTTATCGCGGTAATTTTAACGCCGACTAATCAGATGACTATACAGCAAGAGCAGCTTTTTTAACACAACACGCTTGAAAAACGCGCAAAATTCTACGTTGTGAATGCACACTTACTGTTCTGGTACCTACCATAGGTATGTATATTCTATGGCCAAGCTACCAAAGAGTATGTAAAAATAAGGTTGGCAGTACTGGTTCTTTCGTCTCATGACTGGGGAATTCCCCGATCCGCTAAATACATACTGCAATGGCCGTATTTTGGACTGCCATACTAGATCGGATCAATGGTGTCAGCAAATCTTTACAAAAGAAAACAATTGAACTTCGAACGGCAGTCCATCTTTTAAAATCGCTTTTAGATTTTTTAATTTCACAGAGAGAATTATTTGACGACTACGAGACTAAGGCAAATGAGAAAACTGATACTCAATACAGTGATGAGAATCAGCGTGTGCGAAAAAGGAAAAGGCATCACGATGACGGACCTGCAAAAGAAGTTGTGCTCGGAGGAAAAGAGAAATTAAAAGTTGATACATATTTGCCAGTACTAGACATGCTGTGTACAGAACTGCCGCGGCGCCTAGAAGCTTACCGGGAAATAAATGATCTGTTTGGGTTTCTAACAGATTTCTCGACAAAATCCGACGCTGAAATTAAGGCTTGCACAAAGTTTAAGGAACATTATTTCGAGGACATTGAGCCTGAGTTTATAGACGAAATGGTGCAGTATAAATACTTCATCTTACAATTAGAAGACGCCGGGAAAAAATTGTGCCTGGCGAAGAGTCTTACAAACTGATTATTGGTAAAATGACACAATCAACTTTCCCGAATGTAATGACAGCTTTGCAAATATATAGAAGTCTAATGATTACAAACGCCACTGGTGAACGAAACTTTTCCAAATTGAAATTAATTAAAAACTGTCTTCGTTCAACTATGTCTCAAAACCGTTTAAATTCATTGGCCATAATGGCAATTGAAAATGATGTATTGGAAAAGGTTAACTTTCAGGATGTCTTGAACGATTTTGTAACAAAAAAAGTTAGAAGAGTTAATATTTAAGCTTATTGTATGATTTTTTTAAATGCATATATTAATTACTTATATTCTTTCGTTTGATTAAATATTTTTATTGAATAATATGATAATATACCTATGTAGTAAAAAACAGCGTAATTATGAATGAAGTGTTGTGTTAGCGAAAAAATATATTAGGAAGTTAGAAGACGGAAGGGGGGGGCGGGGCGAGGCGAGCATTGCCTAGGGGCCGCGACATGCATAAGCCGGCCCTGCTCATAGCATTCTTTTTAAAGTATAGACATTAGTAAAACTATCAACATAAATTATAATTATGCTGTATACTACTACTAATCGATACTTAGTTTGTCGTACGCTGCAACATTGCTTTAAGATTAGAAATACTTGAGAGACATAATTTTGGTGGCTGAATTTAAATGCATCTCTGGAATTGAGCTAAATTTAAACAAGCCTTATAGAAGGGGACAATCATGATCATTAATTGTTCTTTTCACGAAATACAAATGTGGATAGGTTTCACTCAAAAATTCCTTTATGATTTGTTTCTCAAGAGATACTTTATCTTTTGAGTTGGTTACAAAATTACAAGGTTATAAAGAAAAAACTAATCTTCCCTTTACACCAAACCACTGCTGATCTTATCTTCCAAGATAAAAGCTACTCAATATCAAAATGGCTTAGGAGTAACATAGTTTTGGTTTATTTGAACCAATTAAACATTTCCGGAGCAGTGTACCAGTCCGCGAATTTGTTGCCCTGCATTGCAAGCAGCTATACATCTACAGAAACAAAAGTTTGCTGTTACAAATTGTATGTGTCCAATTTTATTGTATTATATTTCTATTTGTATATTAGTCCTGTTAGTATATTTCGAATTCACCTTAGTATTCGCTGCGTGCTATGATTGATTTCTGATTTGATTTCAAGAATTAGTGAGTATATACGATACCTAAATCAACTGTTCTAACCGTAAATTGTATCGTAATAACTCTGACTTTCATGTGTATCATATCTTATTGTTTTTATAAATGTTAATGTTACTGATCACTGAAAATGGTGGCAACGACTTTACACTAAAAATAGTGTAAAGAATATTTCTGGCGCTTTACTACAAGAACTGTCGCTAGCGTCAGATTAAACGAAGAATCATTTCTGGTGTTCCCCTACATCACTTTTGGGGCTAAATTGCCATCATATATGGTTTTAAGGTACACTAAAAAAAATATTTACTGAGAAAATTTGTATAAAATAATAATAAGCCATTCTGGTAAAAGTGGAGAAATGGTAATTTTTGTTATATCTCAAGCTATCATTTTTGTTATATCATATGTTACATTCATATTTTCAAGCTATTTAAAAGCGTTAACTTCTAGTTATAGTTTCAAAAAGTTTAAAATGTATGTACCTATTAACTATTTTAACTGTAATTAGTTGACTAAGTAATTAGTAACAGCTGGTGTAACTGTAACTGTAATTAATTGACATCATTATACCTTTAATTTTATCACAGTCAAAAACTTGTTTAAGAAAGCAGTTTTTTATTTTTATTTTAGTGGTTCAAAAAATTCCGACTGTTTTTTCTTTTAACCTAACATCCAAGTACACTGAATACAAACTTTTGGTTTTATCGAAAGAACAGGTGCTACTATTGTAACTATTTAACTATAAAGATAGGCTCAATTTTCACCTTCATTACTTTTTATTTATTTATTTTTATCATATATATAAAAAATAGACAGCTGGAACAATTAAATATTTGACAACAACATTTAATTTTCTTTTTTTGCTGAATGCGAATGTTTAAAATAAACCTAATTATGGTATATTTAATTTTAATAGCAAATGATAAAAATTCAAAAACATGATAAATTTTAATTTAAAGACACAATTTTCCAAAGCACGACGCTTGTTGAAGTAAAGTTGTTATTTGAAGTTTCATTCGAAATTTTTGGCATATACTGAATGCAATACAGTTTTAATTCCGGGGGTACATTAGATAAGTTGGGTAACAATTAAAAGCAATATCATCATTAAAATGATTCATTGAGGTAGATAATACGTAACAAATAGTATGGAAGAATTAATTTAAAAAGTGGGTTTAATTGAAGGTATTAATTCCTCCGTAAAATAATATTAGTATGGCTTACGGTGATTTCCTTGTGGCATAATGAGCCAGGTGTTCATTTTTCGGCAAAAAACAGCTGTTTGCTGACCGGCTATGTTTCGTATTTCTGTGGGTGTTAAAGCCGACTTGTGAGGAACTAAAGAAAGAACTTTCGGATGGCTTTCAATAGGGCTCTGAAATAAAATAAAAAATTCAAATGCATTATGTAACAACTAAAAAATGAGAGAGAAATAAATATTGCATAGCACAGGGTATAAAAGCCTTACTTAGGTAATAAAATTTCTATCGTAGTACCCTCTTGTGTTGCCGTTTGTTAGTAGCAAAAATTGCACTGGATTAATACCTGTTTTCACTGTCTGATTATCGCATGGGGAGAAGGCCCCACATTCTATGGGCCCTCAAATTTTTAAGTTTATGAAGTTAAGTTATTTAAGTTTATATTTTAAGTTTTTTTAATATTTTAAATTAAATTTTTTTTATCTAAAAAGTGTCAGTATTTAAGTGATTGCTTAGTAGAAATTTGTTCCTTACCAGTTCCTTGAAGTAAAATTAATTGTAGTTTATTATAATCAAGAAAGAGCACTTGCCCAGGCACCATATTCCATGGGTCCTCAAATCTTTTTACACAAATTTTTAATTTTTCAAGTTTTTTATATTTTAAATTTAATTATTATTCTTATTTATTTATTTTTTCATAAATTTTTTCAGATTTTTTATTTTTTTAGCATTTTAGTGATTGCTTTATGGAAATTTAATAAAAATAAATTAAAAATAAAATAAAAATTTAATAAATTAAAATTTGCTACTTAAAGAGTCATATTTTCATACATCATACTCAGCCCTGTATGCATCTTTTTTACAGCAACCTTAATAGTGCTTGCATGACTAATGGATTTTATAAAATAATGAAAAAGAAAGCTTAATCTTTTTATTTTAAAAAGGAAAAATTTAAATTCTGGAAAGAATTTTACATAATTGTGTATACATTTTAACTCTTTAATCATCAATTATTATTTTATCCTTTTAAATATTGTTTTATAAAGTGTTTTCTTTTCCTAAATGATCAAATGTGTAATAGGAAAAACAGTTTGAATTGCGCATTCGAAATAACTTTTCAAAAACATTTTGAAGTATATAAATTCGATCATCTTTAAAGACGTACTTTTTACGATATCTCAGAATCTAGTATTTTTCCCGTTAGAGTTTTCTCTTATATTGAAGGAATCAAATATAAGCAATATATGCACCCCTTTTCATTTACTTTGACGTTGTTTACAAATCCTGTATCTTACGAAGTAAGAGTATTGCGGCATGCGGATAAATATTCTGCAATTGATTGAGTATGAGCTAAAATTTTCCGAAAAGAAATAAAGCAAAAATTTCCGAGTGATTGACAAGGTGTTTTTACTCGTGGAATCTCAAAATTGCCGGTATGTGACACTGTTTGGCTTTAAATATTAATCCTAACCCTTAAAAGTAACTATTTCACACGAAAATTATATTAAATAACTATATATTCTGTGAAATAATTATATTTTAAAAACTGAGATAGATATGATTCACATTTTTTATGTTATATGTCAACATAAAAATATGCCAAATGTGTTATGTTATGAGTAAAAAAAAAGTGTAAATTTCTTGATAAAGCGTTAGTTAAGTTCCTAAAAAGTTAAACATGACCTTCGTTAGAAGCCAAAAAAGAAAAACGCAACTTCATACAGTTAATGAGATTTTGACGAAAAATATTTGTCTATACGTCTATACCTATTACTATTTCAATCTGAACAATTGTGAAACTGTTCATCTTAGTTCTCTAACTATGTTAGATATAGGATCTCTAATGTAATATCGAGACAGTTTTATGATTTTTCATTCGTTTTTATAATTCATTTACTTAAAATACTTACCTGAACTTCGCTGAGAGCGTTAATTTCATGATTCAAAGTTTCATCCGTTAGTCTTCCTAAAAAACATTCCCGGTTAGTCAAATCTTTATAAGCAATTGTACGCTGAAAAAAAAATCACAAAATATTACTAATTATCAATAATACATCTGAATAAAACTGTGATATTGGTTTTCTTACTGCCAGTATATCATTTCAACATTATAAAAGTTTAAGCATTTAGGCTGATAATATTTTCAACCATTAATAATTAATTCAAAAAACACACATTTCCATATAAAAGACCCAGACACACCCGTTTCTTATCTTTTTTCTTTTAATATCTTTTTCAAGTTTTTTTTTCTTCCTTATTGCAACGAGTTTGTCTCGTTATTTTCTCCTGTAATTTTGTGTTTCGAAGTGTTGTGTTTCTTGTTTATAGAATCAAAACAATGATATGCACATTTTAGATTCGCTTTTTAATACTTTGCGCAAAGTATACCGTTTCTTCATACCGTTCAATCGATTTTACATTACATAAATAAAAGCTGAATAAATCCTCGCTATAGGTATAGAAAATTTATACTTATTTTTTTGAGAAGTTTAATTCATTTTTAAGTTTGATTAATTAATTAAAATATTTACAACAAAACGGTTTAATTAATTAAAACATTCCAATACAGTATGAAATATGTACAATAAAAATAAAATAAAAAGCCATTCTTGAATCTTCAGGTTCAGATGAGAGTATACAGTCACTAATATGGACCTAATGGTCCATACAACAGATATTTTATCCTAGATAACTATACAGTCACTGGGATGGCAAATTGCTCCGCTTTGTAAAAATATTTTTTCCAGTGGAAGCGAAGTTAAAGTTATTTTTAGTTTAGTCAATTTTATTTTAAGTTACACTGGTTAAGAAATTAAGAAAATTTACACACTCGGTGGATTATCTCCAGAACTACTGGACCGATTTTAATTAAATTTGATCTGTACATATATTGATACAATACAAAACAAATAAACATTCAACAATTCTAATACACATGCATGAACATGCGTAACCCTCGTTGGAGTCGGAAGGTATGAAATTGCCACAGGAAATGACAAACTGCCTTATTTCAAGTATGAAATCACGGTACAAGGCCTGTATATCTATAAGACGGGACCATACTCCCTATTAACCCTTATTTTTAATTATTATTCAGCAACCGCAGTCTCATACCTTCCGACTCTAATGAGAATTACGCGTGATCATGTATTACAATTATTGAATGGTGATTTGTTTTGTTTTGTACCAATGTATGTACATATCAAATTTCATTAAAATCGATCCAGTAGTTCAATAGATAATGACCAAGTCTGCAGTGTGTTTTTCCACCACAACACATCGAAAATTTAAAGCCTTATATAAAATACAACTCTGCTGCAGTTGTCT
Organism: Parasteatoda tepidariorum; assembly: GCF_043381705.1. Classification (NCBI taxonomy): domain Eukaryota; kingdom Metazoa; phylum Arthropoda; class Arachnida; order Araneae; family Theridiidae; genus Parasteatoda; species Parasteatoda tepidariorum. The sequence goes on from NC_092204.1 coordinate 70,903,154, forward strand.
CACGAAGAGATTTGTAAAGAGATGGCAAAAATTATCCCTGATTCAACTTATTCTAAGTTTACTTTTTTCATCTCAAACAATTTAATGAAATTTTCGCCGAAAGCGGAGCAGTTGACATCCCTGCAGTCGTATAATATAAATTTTCGACTTACCAATCTTGACAATTCGTGACGTTACAGTAATATTTCAACAATTTCAAAGATTTCAAATTACACATTTTATTGCTTACCTGTGTTTTGATAAAAATTTAGAAGCATTTCATTTAAGCCACGCGATTTTTTTCTTTTTTTTTAATAAATAAAAGGATATAAAAATATGTGTCTTCAACTTAGTCTATGTGACGAATCATTAGTCACAGAGTAACACAGATTTAAATTCAGTTATTTAGGATTAAAGATGTCTGGTTTATCTGAATTTGGAGAAAAAAAATTTAGAAACATTTAATTTAAGCCATGTCAGATTTTTTTTCACAAATAAAAGGAATGTAAAAATAAGTGTGTTTTTAACTTAATCTATGTGACGAATCATGAGTCACAGAGTAACACAGATTTAAATTTCGTTATTTAGGGTTAAAGATGCCTCGTTTATCTGTATTTAGAGAAAAAAAATTGAATTATTTCATTTTAGCCATGTCAATTTTTTGTCATAAATAAAAGGAATATAAAAATAAGCGTGTTTTTAAATTAGTATATGTGACGAATCCTTAGTCACAGAGTAACACAGATTTAAATTTAGTTATTTAGGGTTAAAGATGTCAACCAGATATGTCAGGTTTTTTATTATTAAACGATTTATTTATTAAAATGACAAAATCTGCATATAAAATATCTATTCTGCATCTGCATCTAAATGGAAGTTTCTTCGAAAGAAAAAAATAACTAAAAAAAAATCTTTTTTTTTTCTTTAAAGAGTATGTAACTTGTTTCGTGCGCTACTAAATATCTTTTTTGGACGTGATATGTTAGAAGGTACAAACATTTCCCGACAAGAGATAAAGAAAAATATTATTGCACTTTACTCTCGAATAAAAATACCTCTCTGGATCGTAAATCTGCAAGAAAAGGAGGAGAGGAAAAGGATAACCAAAATACTGGGTCAGGCATCCCCTTTTCTGCCCAATCAAACCGCACCCCTCTACGTCTTTTTTTTTTATGGCTGAATTAGGATTCAAATCACACGTTTCATAATTACACGGAGCTTTTAGTTATTTTTTTATAATTCACCCCCTGCCTACGTAAAAAGCGAACTTAGTGGTGAAGAATCAATTGAAACAATTTAGAGTTGTCAAGAAACGCGGTAGGTAAGAGCAAAGGAGAAGGAAAATAATAATAATAAAAATACTTTGAAACAATTTGCTGTAGTTTTTTTTCTTCCTTTTTAACAAAGCTAACCTGTTATCTTGCAAATCGTTTTATTTTTATAGGATTTCAGATATATATGCTATGCGTGGTAAAAGGAGTAAAAGGATTAACATATTAGCATGTTCGGAAAAGATTCTCTAGCATTTTATTCTTTTGACCATACACTACTTTTAAAGTAGGAAGAGATTTTTTGATTACAATATTTTCATTCATACTTTTATCGATATTTTATTCATGTATTTTTTTTAATTCAGAGTATGAAAAGAAATAAATATGTAAAAGTGAAAATTAAAAGTGATGGAGCGCATCGTTCATGGTAATATGTTTTGTTGAAATTTCTAACTAAATAAATCTAATCAAGCTGCTGATCCTTAATATTAAACCATAGAAAAACTTTGTTTTCTGCTATATATGTTATAAATAAAGAGAGAAATACATCGATAGATCGTGAAATAATGATACTTCTGAACATTGTTAACGATATTTAAAAAAGTATTTAAACGATTTATCGTGAATGCCATGGATTATGTCATGTATCTGCGATTATAAATTTAGCCGAAGTTAAAAAGTTTTGTGTTAAAAAATTTGGCAACTTGTAAAAAATTTGGCAAAATTAATTACACGCATTTCAAAGATTCTGAGAAGATGAAATAAAATTCTCAAGCTCTTATATGAATCCATAGAACGGATTGAGTCCTAATTTAGTATCTTCTCAAAAAATTAAGGTAATATAGGATAAAAATATATAATTTTATAAATATATAATATAGGATATAAATATTAATATATAATTTTAGGAATAAATATAAAATGACAAAAAAAACTTGGAATAAATACTTTATAAGAGAGTGGCTTAAGAAATTAACTGGGTTAACTAAGTTCAAAAAATATCGTTTCAAACACGACGTTTTTATGCGTTTATAGTTGAACTTTCTATCAACTTTCTCAATCGTCACTCCTTATACTGCAGACGCATCCAGTTGATGAAGTCAAGTGGAATATTGTGACAGTTATAAATAAACGACCAACAAGTAGCCGATCATATTCAAAACCTAATTAAAATAGTGACAATCGTATCGAAATGAGTAATTGCCGAAATTTAAGTTGATTGCTGGGAAGTGTGGATTGCAGGATGGGATTGTGTAATCAAACCTTCTTTTATTGTGTTGCACTCAGAAGTGTTTGGGAATCTTATGACACAACATAAATTACAAAAGGCTTTTTTAAAAAAAAGTCTTTTAAAAAATACACCTACCATTAATCATTCTACGCAATAAATTTTTTATGAATGCATTGGGAGAGGTCGGAAAACCATCAGTTGGAAGCAATTGGTAAACAAAGTATGAGCAAACAAACAAAAAAAATTTGTTTGAAAGGAAGATACTAAATGTTTCCAAAAACAGAAAAAATATCTAAATTTTCTTTTTTGTATTTTCTAAAGACATGCGTAATATAAAGTATGAAAATGATTTTCCGAATTTAAAATTTTCGAAGACCAATTTAGGCCTTATTTCTGAACGAATTCATGTTCAGTGATCATTTATGTCCCCTTCCTAAAATTTTTAAATCGCCTTTAGAGTTCATCTTCAACACAAATATGCAAATATTTCAAAAAGAAAATCGATCTTTCACATTCACGTACGCAGGTTCTGCACATAGCAGTTACAACGGCGCAATTTCGGTTCTCCACAAAGCTTGCACAGAATGAACGTTCGTAAACGTTGGGGGTGCAGCGTTTAAGTACTAAATCTCTCAAATAAAATACAAAGGATGTGCTTTATTACTGAATGCAAAGCTATTTTCTATATTTGACTTCAAAATTATTAACTTCAAGTGCGTAAAAGTTACTTCGATAAACATTTGTAGCTTTGCATTTGCTTTTGAAATAAAATTTCACAGCTCTAAAGATAAAAATTTCACCAGGATTTATAAAATTGTCTTTTTCTTGAATAATAGTCGATTTCTTCCCTCCTCGTACAAAGTACTTAATCTTATTTCAATTTTTTACCAATACAATTAGATTCTTTATTCAATACTTTTACGAAAAGTCATCATTGGTCTTAGAGATTTCCATTCAAGCCTCACTCTTTATCTTTCTCGCCTTCTCAATACAAGGCTAATCCAAATCCGTTATCTGCTTTTAATTTCGTAAGCAACTAGCTGTTGTTAGTACTTATACATTAAGCAGCATTTCATTCTTTACTTTATCGAAATCCTTTTATGATAAAAATTTTACCAAAATGTCTTCTTCTTCTTGATTAATATTCAACTAACCAACCTTTAGTTTTCATGGTGTTCAGTTTACATAATTCGGAAGACATTTTTTTGAGGATAGAGTCGTCTCTGACTCAAATGAACCGGATTGGAGTCTTGTTGATAGTTGGTCGCTTGTTTTGTTTACATCCAATGCCGATTACTGTGTTGGCAAAAAATAACCGTAATAATAATAAGTTAAGAATTTTCATTACTCCAGAAATTAACGGTAGGAAATATTCCCTCCATAGAATGTAAATGCGGGTAATTTCAAATAAAAGAGAATAACTTCATGTGATACTTTACTCAACAATTCTTTTACTTCTGAATCAAGAGCACAACATAAATTGCTTTCTAAGGAAATTATCTACCGATTACTGATAGATTCTTTTCAGAATTTTTTATCAATAATTTATCATCGTTAAAATTTATATGATAAAAAGTTTTAATTCTGGGCTGTTTGTCCATTAAGGTTTTTGATGAAGATGAGATGGTAAATTGAAGACAATATTCTAAATATTTATGACCTTATTCCATTGCAATTAAATTTTTCATAGCACAAGTACGGAACCTTTATAAATCCTTAAGTCTTCTTTAATCCTTAAAGTATTCATTATTTACTTGCTTTTAAAGCAGAGTTGATGGGAGATTTTCATATTGCAATTTAATAGTTATTGTAATCAGTTCAGTAAAGAGCAACCGACTTTGGCTAACCAATTTGAATCAATATTTCACTTCGGAAAAAATTAAAATCAGATATAGAATTTAAAATTCGATGCTACTATGCAAGTGGTTGCATTTTATCTTTACTACACAGTAAAAAATTCCGGATAAATTTACGGTATAAAGTACCGGCATTTAGGGGCATCACCCATAAAATCTCTTTTTACCGTAAAAAACTATACCGTGATTTTCACAATATTATTTATTTAATTAAAGTGATTCACTGATTTTATGGTAATTATTACTGTAAAAATTACGGTATATCACATTTGTGTTTGTTCCGAAACATATTCCGGTAAAAATGTATTTTACGGTAAAAAATACAGCCATCCTGAGTGCCGGTACTTTTAACCGTAATTTGTTACGGAATTTTTTACAGCGTAGATTTAATTACATTTTAGTGAAGACAATGTGCTTTCGTCTTTTTATTGTATAGTTCGAATATCAAGATTAACAGATCAAAATAGTCGATCAATAACTAAATAAAAAGATCCACCGTTCCATCTTCAACCAAGTCTTGAAAGTTTTAAGTGTATAAAATTGACTCATTCTTACAGAAATATTAAAATATGCTCGTTTTTGCTTTAAATCATTTTGTTTTCCCCTAAAAGGGAACTAAGTTTGGCATGCTTGCCTCAGAAGGATAACATATACGCACGAGTATGCCTTAAATTAATTATGGTGAGTTGTCACGTTATGTTTTCTTAACATCAGTAATAATTTCATGGCATAAATATTGTTAATAGACTGTCATGAACAAACATAATAAACACAGCTTAAAGCGAAATAATAATACATGTTCACATGAAATGTTAAATAAACTTCCACATCTGATTCCTCTCCGTACACAGTTTCATTCTGAAAGCAGATTCATTTTTTTTTATTACACAGCTTTTTATTGTGTTGGTGTGTTTCAAGGTTAAAAAGAATTATAGCCAGTGTCTACAAATTGCTTTGAAAGGAAAAAAAGTAACCAGCTAAATCGTAATTCTATCTTCTTATGCTCTCATCTTTTCCGCACTTTTTATCTGATGAAGTTATAAGAATTAATGTTCTTTCTATGCAGTGCGCACGAGATACCATGTGATCTATGTAACTGGTTGCTTCAAGCATGCGCGAGCAATGAATGTGGTTGAATATGGCAACACCATGTTAAAGTTTATTTTTAAGAGAATTTAAGAGAAGACATGCCTTTTTTTAAAAATATTTCTTTGCAAAAAAAGATCATTTGCAAGACTGTAGAATCGTTCCTTGAAACGTTCGATTTTAAATCCAAGTATCTGTTAAATTCCCAGGGCTGAAATTTTTGCGTATTTGCGGGTGGAACTCGATATAGAAGCGCAGAACTGACAGGAGTTTGACAGCAAACTGACGTAATCTTGAATTACACACACACACAGTAATATATATATANCACTGATCATACTGCATTTTTCTTTGTTTTATTTTATAACCGTCGTTGAACAGCCAACCCAAATTTTTGGGCTTGTGACTACTAAGGAACTCCGTAACCTTGTAATTTTGAACCCAATCCAGAAGACAAGAGAACTCCTGGATCAAGTATTGGGAGGAATTTGCCTTCGCGAAGGACTTCTTGATGGATTTATTTTGAAGAGACAATTAATAGGGTGGAAAAAAAAGCATTATTAAATTTAAAAAAAACTACGCTAGAAACTTGTGATAAATTTGACACTGATCTTGTGATCGTGTTTTGAACTTTTTCATCTCACCGTAAATTAATTTTTCCTCCCCCAATAAAGCCTGCAATTATTCCCCCTCTCTCATCCTTTAATAACTTCTCCTTCAATTACCTCCCTAAATGAAGGGGTAATTTAATGCAGAAGCTTACACAACAAGTGAGCGAAAAGGGAGCTTTAAAATAAAGCTAAAAGATCTGTAATTGCAATAAATTAAAATTTAGATTACGTTTTTTTTCTCTTTGTAAATGTTTAATTTACAAATTCCATGCACTGTATTTTATCAATTCTATTACATATTTGCGAAAACTAAATTGTGACTCACATTTTATGCAAAGTAGATGATATTTAGTATTAAGTACAGAAACAAAATGCTATTCTACTTTTGTAATGCTACTAGATCAATTAAATGAGTGATTAATAGAAAGAATAATTATTGTACATTACCTTTCCTATTTGGCAATTTAACTAACGGAAAAAACGTTAAATACAAACGAAATCATTTTTTAAAATTTAGTTGGTTATTTATGGGACGAGAAAAAAGGATTGTCATCTTATTCTCAATTGATCAAAATATCATCGAAATGTCGTAGAAAAATTAACAAAAGATACAGGAGTAATTGGAACATTTTCTTTCTTTTCTTACTTTCTTTTTCTTCTTTCTTTTTGCATTTCCCAACCATTTAAAAGTAATTTAAACGGAAATCAATTTAATTTCAAAGCTATTTAACTTATTTAAAGCTCGATATTTAAATCAGATAATTTAACAGCCGTGATCTTGTTGTTGAGACGATAACAGATAATCATATAAGCACATCTCAATTCCAATGAAGCGCTTACACAAATGGAGTAATACACGGTAAAAAAAAAAAAAAAAAAAAAGACAGAAGATATAAGAGTTAAACAAGNAAAAAAAAAAAAGGAATAAAAAGCATTAATAAAAATCTAAATCTGACTTCATATGGAGTGAGAAAAAAAATATGATCCACTAAATAAGAAGTAATATGAAACCGAAGGGTAATCAAAGAGCCGTAAAAGAACTCTTAACATTTCCGTAATTTGGGAAAAAACAAGGGAAGACAAGCCGTTCATCTTTTCTCGACTTCTTTCAAAGGCGTGTTAATCAAAATACAGGAAAGGAACTTATCTCTGTGCTTTTTAGACTTTTGAAGTCTTAAGTGATCGGAGAAAAGAAAAAGACGCGATTTATCTCACATCCTAATTTAGGTTTTTTGCCTTTTTTTCTTCCATGGTTGTACGGCTGTCTTCCATTAATTTATAATTTTTTTCATGCGTATCTTACATTTATGCGTCCTCCGCTCCCACTACTTATCAAACAACGCATCCGCTTTTTCGCGATTCCCAAATAAAGACAATTTTATTATTCACCATACATTTTTTCTCTATTTTTCTCGATACGAGATTCACAGTAAAAGTTTTCGGGTCAAATAAGTAAAAAGTACTCTAATACTTTTTACCGTAAAATCCATTTTTACCTTTAAGTCTAATTTGCTGTTTTACAGTAATCAGTAATTTTTTACAGTAATATTTACTGTAAAATTTTTAGATCACTGCAATTAAATAAATATTAGGGGAGAGTGGGGTCAATTGTAAAATTTTTTACTTAACTATTTTTAACTAACAAAAAATCCAATATATTATTAGTATTAGTTGACAGACGAGTAAAGTAGACTATCCTCTACTAGAAAGAAAAATAAATACCTAATTTTAAATGTTATTATATTAGTTATTAACAATTTTTGACAGTCGAGCACTTGTTACAATTGTCCCCACTTACGGGGTCAATTGTAACAGTTCATAAATTTAACTAAAACATAGTTAATTATACATAGTATCATAGTTGTGATATATTTCTTTATTGATCAAAATAGTAGTGATATTTTAGGAGTAAAAATAATAATGAGCAGAGACCTAAAGGGTTAAGCTTTTAACTTTAAGGGGTCAAAAATTTTAATTTATGCTGTGAGAGGTGACAAATAAAATAATGCACATGCAACATAAATGATGTAGGAAACTATTGGTGGTTCTTAAAGAGTTAAGTAATGGTTTGTAAACATAAGATTATTTATTTTCAGCTGTTACAATCGTCCCTTTACTTATTGTTACAAATGTGCCCAAGACGCCATTTCAGCTTCATTTGTTAAAAAAAATGCTAGTTAATTAACTAAACTAATTTTTTTTATTGAAATGTTAATTAAGCTGTCCGCTTACATATTCGGTTAAAAACTTTTATTTGTTTAAACAAAATTACTTTGCTACAATATAATATTCTAATACCAAAAAAAGTACTTACGTAGCGTGAAAATATCTTTTGTGATGTAACTCTTTCAAAAGTACATAAAAATGATTGCCATCAGGGGTGTACATGCAGATTTATTAAATACACCTTGTGCGCCACCTAGGAACCAAATCTAGAACCCGACACTCGAAATTTTTGCTCTGTTACAATCGTACCCTGTTACAATTGACCCCACTCTCCCCTACTGTAAAAATTAGGGTATAAAATTTTACGGTAAAATGGATTTTACGAATGCTGCACACAGGTACAGTACTTTTAGCCGTAGTTTGATCCGGAATTTTTTACAGTGTGTGAAACTAAATTTAATTAAAAATTGTTCAAGAATAATCAGAAAAAAAGTTTTATAGAATACAGTTTTACTTGCCTACAAATAACAAATAATATTTTTTTATGTTTTAATTAAAATTGAAAACAAATGTTGTTATTTAAAATATTTGTTTATTATTATAACAGCCTAGTTGTTGAAAGAAACACGGGCTTCCTAAAACAATATTTTATTTTTCATTTTCATGCTAATTCCTTACAACTTTTAAGATCATTATTTCATAACAAAATCAAATGTTAAAAATAAAATGTTCTGAAAATTAATCCACTGTTCATCAACAACAAGTGCCTATAAAAAGCTGATTCTTAAATTATTTTAATTATTTTTTTATCCATAACAAGTGTTTAATTATTGTATATATTTATTTTGATGATTTTTTGATCAAAAATAAATGTAACTAAGCTTTATCTAAAATAATTTCAATGATTTTTTTGATCAAAAATAAATGTTACTGAGCTTTGTCTAAAATCAATTTAATGATTTTTTGATCAAAAATAAATGTTACCAAGCTTTATCTAAAATAATTTTAATAATTCCTTAATAAATAACAAGTATCATAATGAAATTATTCTAAAAATAACACCATTTTTTTCCTTATTAAAAGTGCAAAAAAGAACCGTATCATAAGAAACTTCTGAAGCACAAGTTTAATAATAATTTTATTTATTTCCAGATGAATGACAGAAAAGGAAAATAATAACTGATGACTATTTACTAAGTAATGGGAAAAAACCCTCGATATGTATAACGAATATAGTATAGTTTTTGTTGAAACGGCTAAAATCAACTGTTAATGGTTTTTAAATTACTACTATTTAGTATATAATTCACTTAATAGTAAGTAAAAGATTATGAAAAGTTCTTACCTGTTTAAAATCATAAAGTGTAACGGATTTCTCAGGTGTTCTTGGACTCATATTGATCACATATTCTGTCTGAAATTAAAAACGTCTAATTTTATTTATAATAAAATAAATTTAAATGGTTTAAAACAGTTAATTTGATTATTTTTTTTAAAAAAAGGCATACGTCAGTAAATTGAAAAAAAATTATCTTCTTTAATTTATAGGTTAATTTTCGAGTAAATCAAAATAAAAATGTAACGGACTTGACAGGCGTTCTTGGATATAACATATTGATTCATATTACATATTCTGTCTGAAATTTTTAATATCAAATTCTATACCAAAATAGTAAAATAAATAAAATTTTTAAAACTGTGGATGACATTTAAAAAAAACACGTTAGTCTATTGAAAAAAGAATAAAGTTAATTAATTAATTTACCGTTAAGTAAATATAACTAAACAAATGTACCATTACTTCTGCATCAAAAAAGATTATTTGAGTGCTACATTTAACTCCTTTTTTAAATTGCCAAGAATTCTGCTTCAAACTTTTTTTTGTACAAAAATTCACAATCTGCAAAATATCGTAGAAAAAAAATTTCATAAATGCTACAATATTGAATCGTACTATAAGGATAACAACTTCAAAAATACACTTTAAGATGACACTCTAACACAGTGCAGTGCTAGTGATAGTTGTAACAATTAAATTAAAAGTTTGAGAGGAACTCTTACATCCGATATTTTTTTTTTCCCGATCAATGCAGTTGTTGATGTTTGGCTGAAAGACCAAAATTCAACATTTTTGGTTAAAACTTCAATAGTTACGGCCTTTTCTGTTTCGATTTTTAGTTAACATAATTGAAACTCTTGCATTATGCATACTTGATGATGACATAATTTCAAAAATAGAAATTAAAAGATGAAACAATAGTAGTTGATTTTAAATTAAACAATGTTACATTCAATATATAACATATTAATGATACTCGTAATAGGAATTTTTTTAATGGTAGCAAGTTAATAAAACAAGTTATTTAAAAAAATGTATCAATTCGATTTAAAATATCCTTTCTACTACTCACCTATTTTACAATCACAATGTATTGAGTGTAAGAAAATAAAAATCATCCAGTGATTGGGTTTTCTCATATTAATAAGTAATCTAAACCAAGTCAGTCTAATAGTTGCTGAGAAGTAAAACATTAATACAGGCGTTTCGATCACTATGAAACTAATTGAAGAATGTTATTTAAGGAATTAACTTTGGATAAACGCGCATGAAATAATACGAGCAAAAGTTAACGAATATTCTCAAACAAACGAGCTAGTATTTGTATGATCATTAGATTAAAAATTATTCAAGATGCATACTTTTTTTTCATACTTGTTTGAATTTATTTTTTTAATTTATAAAGTTTTAGAACATTACTAATATTAGAGATAAATACATAAAATAAAGGAACCTATTGTGGCTTATTGAAATAAAATTTTTGAATGAAATGTATGAAATTTACTTTCTATGGTGATACTTGCCTGTTTTTTATCGTCTAAGACAACTGTTACTGGAATAGTTTGATCCCCATTCTTGTATCTCACTACGAAAGTCTGAAATAAATAAATAAATAAATTATTTATGAAATCAAATATCCGTTAAATATAGGATAGATAATAAATAATAATAGCAGAAAACAAACTCCTCTTTAACAAAATTTAAATATCGTTGTCATTAAAAAAAAAAAAAAAAAAAAAAAAAAAATTTGCTGTCATTTATTGAGCATAAATGANAAAAAAAAAAAAAAAAAAAAAAAAAAACTAAAATAACTAAATACTCCATTTAAGATGAATCTTCATATAATCATATTGAGTCGAATCAGATCTAAAATAAATTGAAACCTCATCATATAAAAATGATTTACTTTATAATCCTATTTAAGTGAACTTATTGAGTATTTTTTTAACAATAATTTTAACGATTACCTGCATTCTGGTTCAAATCTGGAACTACAAAGTTGTATAATCTTTCCATAATAGTATTTTTTTTTAAAAAAAAGGCTGTTTTTGCCCACACTAAACCAACCACGCGAGGCTAATGTGGAGAAGCTATGGGACTAGTGTAAACAAACTCGGTAATTTATTATGTAGTTTTTACAATCAATTCAGAAAGGTGTATCTAAAGCCAAAAGGAAATTAATTTCAATCTAAGCCTTATTGGAGAATATATTCACTTATATTAATTAAAATACTAATAGAGCATTAGAAAGATTTTTTTAGAGCAAATCAATCGATTTCAAAATCATTTTTCGATTTGATTTATTTGATAGAGTAGAACCAATTAAGTTGAATCAGTTTCAGTAACCATAGTTTTAACTTGATAATCCGAATGGACAACACGCGGATCGCGTGACTAAACGATATTCTCCCTCACTGGAGCAATGGAACAACTCGCAAAAGAGAAGACGATACTGTTCGCTGAAATTCTGTTTTAGTTTTATGTATGGTGAAAATTAATTCATTTATTTAAAAATATATTCTTTTAACAAAACTTGATAAAACATCTATCTTTTATTTTCTTACAATGCTTTAATGAGGGAATTATTATAAAGGTTTCGTTCCAAATATTTAACTTAATAATGAAACCATTAATTAATTGTAAAGGTATATAATTCTATTTATATAATAAAAATAATAATACAAATATGTTATATTTGTACAAATATAATACAAATATAACAAATATATCCAAGATGTCTACAATAACCTCCCTCTCCCCTATTGTGCTTTAATATTTATAAAGATGATATTTTAAAATAGATATTTTAGAAAGCTATAGTCCATACACCAAGTCAAGTTTGTGCAGAAACATCTAAAACCTTTATGCTTCACAATTGATGTGTAATTGCAAAAATATTTAAATTACAAAACATTTATGCTAAATAGTTGAATAAAAAATAATCACTTTAAGAAGAACGATTTATGATACGTGTCAAAAAAGTGGCAATTGGGAATTAAAGAGGAGTTTGTTTTGACCAAAGGAATGAAAATAAAAACCATGCCTATGACCATCGATTTATCAAAAGGGATTTTACTGTAGCATTATCATAAATTAAAAAGGCCAACAACGTCACCCATGAGTCCACAATTAGGATTTTTCCATGGGTAGTGAATAATACTTTCGCTGGAATAATTAATTTGGTTTCTATTTTAAACTAGTGAGATGATAATCACTAATTATATCACTAATAGTTAAGAATAAATAAATAATAAATAAATAATAAAAAAGTTACATGTTTAAAATGATGAGCTATAGTGAAATGTAAAAGCTAAATTGACACGGGTAATTTTAAATGAAGATTTTAGTTAATTGTAACTACAGCCATGTGGTTACTAAATTAAGAGATGCGAGACGGGGTGGCTCAGGGGATTGAGAGTTTGCCTTCTAATGAGGTGACACAAGTTCGAATACCAGCAGCGGCTGGTTGATATGAATTCATCTCCCTACTCACACCGACCATAGTGCTGAAGTAAAATATCTTCAAAGGTACACGGATCATTGGTTAGAATTCTCTTACCATTGGACTCACCGTGGGAGGTTTTCGCGGTTTTCCACTCCATGTAATGCAAATGCTGATTAGTTCCATCAAAAAGTTCTTGAACGCAGACTAATGTGTTCTAACGCTAGATCCAGGAGTTCCCTTGTCTTCCGGGTGGGTTCAAAATGCGTGGAGTTGAACATTACGAGGACGAGAAGTTGAACATTGAAAGTCGTTAACTCAGAATTGGGTCGGTTGTTTAACGGCGGTTATAAAATAAAATAAAATTAAGGGATGCACTTCAGCTCTTTATTAATTAAAAGTAAAGGAAAAAAGACGTTGCTGAGAGATAAAAAATTTTTTTTTGCATCTTTAGTTTTTATTTATATATTTTTTATTTTTGAAAAGGAAAAAAAATTGACACAGTTTCCTTTCGTTATGGAAATGTTGAACTTATAAATCTAGGATAGTATGATAAGAAATGAATCACACCAAATGATAAGTGTCGTTTCTGAACGTCAGATTGATCATAAGAAATATAAAATCCACAAGAAAAAACAAGATTATAAATAGTCTCTTCATGGTTTTTTAACGCTGAATAGAGTAAAAAATTGAATGTGACAAATATGTCAATTGTGTATGGTCGTCTGAGGAAATGAGAGGCGGTAAATGTCAGAAAGGGTGAGTCTTCAGTGTCATTTTGGAGGAGTAACACAGTATACACACTGCAGGGGGTACGTGTTAATTTTTTTTCCCTAAAAAACGCCACCCGAACGGAATTTATGGATTGCACGTGAAATTAAAGACGAAAAATACAAATAGGGAATCATATATGTTTACGAAACTTCAAAGATAAAATCAGAAGCTCAAAAATTGTGCTTTGTTTTAAACTCTTCACAGGAGCGACATATGTTTGACCTACTTATAGAAAAACGATTTATTATGTACATGTAACCGCAATGTCTAATTTGATGTCTAATGTAATGTTCAATTGTATAACGCATATTGAAAAATGTATATCGTATACTATGTATTGTATAATGCCAAAAACTAGCCTGCAATGTATGAAACGATTCATATTTCACAACATTTACCAGGCATTCTATAGAATACCAAAGAAGAAACGGCAAAGAATGAAATACAACTCCGATTCGTTTCGAATATGCCGGTAATGTTATTCGAATAATTTTTTTTAAATGGCAATATCATTTTTTCAGAATAACATTTTTATAATTGTTAAATTCACGTCATTTATATAACAGCCTTATCTGCACCTTTTTTTTATACTCTGACTAAATAGCAGTTGTCATTCTATAGAATAACCTAGTTATTACATATGATGCCTAGAAAAAATTACGTAATAATTCTCATATTTCATACTTAACCTAAAAACGTCCGGCATAATGTACAATGTCCAGTCCTTCCATATAATGACGGCGTTTCATATTTTGCCAGTAACATATATATTATTTTTTTTATTATTTATAATACATGCAGGATAAGACATGTTATAAGTTATAGCATGCCTTTTCTTGCATGCATAAGTTATAGCATGCCTTTTCTTGCATGCATAAGTTATAGCATGTCCTATCCTGCATTATCCATTAAAATTATAACTGTTATTGAAATTATTTATTGAATATTGAAAGTATGTGTACAAAAGATTTAGATCAAGATGTGGCCACAGTAAGAAAGATTTGACTCAAATTATTAAAAATAAATTATAATAAAACTATTATCATGTTACATTAAATACTTAATTCACTATTTATACCATTCCTTATTTATTGTACAATTCAAAACTGGTGTATTTCATAAGACAGTTTTCAAAAGCTATCGCCATAAGACATCTTGACTTTAAGGGAAACTCCACATGTCTGAATTCACTCTTTAGTTAACATCCAATAGAATCTAATAGTTACGTATTCCAATAGAATTGTGGTGATAAATGACCTTTAAATCTTGAAAATATTATAATTTTGAATGAAATCAGTCGGGTTGCATTTCCCGTATAGTCAAACGTCCCATATAATTTTATTTCTTACCTTATTAATTTTTCATTTGCTTACATTAAATAAACATAATAGTAATAATGTCACTGGGGAACAATTTATTTGTTGCATTTATACAAATACTCAGATTTTAAATATCTGACTTTTTTGAAATTTAATTTTTCAGGAACAATTCGACCAATTTTTCTCAAATTTTGTACTTTGACATGTAAAATTATATTCTTTAAAGTGATACAAAAAATTCTATACCTTATAATTCAAAATTTTTTTCAACTACTATCAAATAAAATAATAATAAAATTATAAATACTTACTAAAAATAATTTTTTGCGTGGAATTATCTTTGGATAAACGAATTTTATAACTGTTTGCAATTTTTTTTCCCATTCGCTTAAAAAGTTTTTGAGATATAGCGAAATACACAAAAAGTAAAATTATCATTAAGGGATTCAAACTTTGGAGCGCTCTCCTGATCAAACTATTGGGACCATATTTCCCAGACTGCTGCTCCCCCCTATATTTTGAGGGTCAGAAATCCGAATTCGCCGGGGGGGGGGAGGCATGTTTATTCAGCGAAAGTATGATTTTGTGTCTGATTTCGACTGATTCTGACTTAAAATATCTTCTGTTCTAATTAATTAGCATATAGGCTACATTCACGTTACCCCCTCGAGTCCTTAAGATTGAATTCTAGAATGTGAAAATCCGATCATTAGATCAAAAGTTACCTAGGAAGGTCCGTTTTTTTCCCCCTTTCAGTACACGCTTAAAAACATTATGTGTCCGTTAGTTGCTCTCCCATATTATGAGCTGTTTCAGTGAGTGCTTCTGAACAGGTACTTTTATTTAACTAAATTATTGCAATTTTATGTTTTCCTTTAATTATTGTTAAAAATTGCATGCAATAAAATTCAGTATTAACTGTTTAATCGTAATTCACTGATTCGGTGACTAACTTGACAATCTGACCAAATCATTAAATTATGATAAAACAGTTAATATCAACTTATTTGAAAGTATCTAAAAACTGTTTTAAAAAAATCTCATGCAATAAAAAACGAAAAAGAAAGAAATTGTTTCCCAGCTTATTCTGAGGGAAATCTCTCTTTCGCTCTAAAAAAACCAATTAGTTCATTTAAAAGTTAAGTAAAGTCCTTCATACAAACATCGTGCGTTTTTATTCCAATTCTGATTAAATTCAACATTTCCTGGTGTCTTTTTTATTTATTACAGAATATTTGAGAATTTGATAATTAGGAGAACAATCTTTAAGTATGCAAATATAATGAATTTCAGAGAATACATCAAAATATTTGAAACTTTAATATTGTAAATTTTAATCTATTATAATATCTGTTGATATTATATGTAAGGTTAGGCCCTCTTAATGTTGGATTTTTTTTAAAAATATTACATTTTTGACAGGTGCTGACCGATCTGTGTAGGGGTCAGGGAACTGACCTTGCACCTTGCACCAGAAAGGCTCTGGGTTCGAATCCCGGACAAGGCATGGATGTTCTCTGTCCTTAATATGAGAGCAACCATTAGCCCATCTAATAAGGTGCCCAATAAAGAGTGGCCAACAAATATGCCCTTTAGATGCCTGTTTTGAAAAAATGTCATTCCCCAGGTGGGCATTGGGGAAAAAATATTTTTTGACAGATCAAAATTTTTTGCAAAAGTAAATTACACCGATTTAAATTACTGCCAACTGGCATTTCATAATATTAATATAAAAGTAAACTTTTCTCATTTACAATGAAAAATTTGTTAGAATTTTAAATTTTTACACAATTAATGAACTATTGCATTAATTAATAGCACAAGAGATTTATAGTATATTGTAGCGGGAAAAAAATTAAAACATTTTTTAAAAAAATAAAAAAAGTTGCTGTTATAGAATTATTTCATGCTTTAAAACGCTATTAAATATGGAAATATTTTGATTCACAAATTATTTTATTGCACTAATTTGTACGTAATACAAAATGAGTTACGACTTATTTCACAGTAATTATTTGTGAATTTTAAAAATAAATTTCAATTCATTTCTCATAAATAAATTGTAACTTGTGCAAAACGAGTTATAATTAATTTCTAAGTAGTTGTTTATTATTGGTGTAAAATGAGTCACTTCGTATTTCACAGCAAAAATTTTTAAATTTTCTCAAATTAAGTCGCAATTTGTTTCCCAGTAATTGATTGTGAATTTTGCAAAAAAAAGCTGTAACTTAATTTCCAGGAATATTTTGTAAGTACAAAATGAGTTATATCTTATTGCAGCATTTAGTTAATAGTTTGCTCAAAATAGGAGCAAATTTTAATACCTATAAAAAAATAAAAACTTGAATGTGACTTTTTTTTATAACATATCTGTCAATAACATTAAAAAAATCTTTAAAATACGCATAATAATTCAAATTAAATATATTTCATTGAAAACGGTTTTATACATTCATAAAGCAACACTTATTCCGAACTGATTTACAAGTCGAAGAACTCGTAAATCTCTATGAATGGAAAATAAATAAATTTTACAGATACTCAGAAGAAATATGTGCTCGACCATTGAGCGGTTAAAGTCAGAAACTTATCGGGAGTTGCAAGAGACGAAACAAAGAGATGATCTCGTTGTTCTTCATTCATTAGTCGGATGTAGTGGGAACAGAGCTGTCTGTGACCTCGGGGTCAAGACTATGCACTTGAATGTCATAAAAAGACCAACACATATGCCTCTTTTACCGCCCACTTCTTCAAATCTTGAAAAATGAATAAATAAATGAGGTAAAATCGTCCGCATCAAAAATTCCAGTCTATGGAAAATCGTTTTTTAAAAAAAAAGTATTCTTTAGTTTTTAAATTATCGTTTTCAATTTTAATTACATTTCATTCTTTTTGCATTTGTTATCACTATTACTCGAAAAGCCTTAATATGCATTTTCTCTAGACAATCTGGCTCATTTGCGGAATAATTGATTTTCTCAGTTAAAGTACGGAATTTAGGGTTTTCCTAAGTAATGTGCACATAAACGGATCAAAAGTTTGTTTCTCTTATTCTATCAACTAATTTGTAGATTGTTTTGACTTGATTCTTTTGGTATCGCAAAATAAATAAATAACATTATGTTGAGTTTCTTCATAGTCATAATATTTTAAACCGTTTTATTAATATTATATTATATTTATAATACTCTATAATATTAATATTATATTAGTATTATAGAGTTCAAAGTGATTAATGATTCATTCTATCAACTAAAGCGATTATTAGAAGTTTATTACGTATGTTTTTCGTTTTTTTCCCGTTTTGTACGTTCTTAAAAATAAAATTTTCTTCTTTTAAATCTACCTAAAAACTTTATTTTTTAAAAACTATTTACAAACCTTATCTTTGGAGAAAAAAAAGCATATTTTATTTTAGTCTTCCTTTTAGATTTGTGAATGATTGTTTCTTTATTCCGAAAAGTGATTGAAATTTTGATGGGCGATAAATTTTGTTTGAACCTATTAGAAAACAATTGTAACTTGTATCGTCATCGGGCACAAAGCTCCAGTTGAAATTTCATCACTCTAGATAGTTGAAAAAATGGTCGAAACTACAATAAATTCTATTGGCAGACAAAACGTCTATTGCTGTACTGACATTCAGTCCAAAGCTCCAGCTTAATTTTAAACATCTAATTTGTTGAAAAGTGGTCAATGTAAGGGGAGTAATGATGAATTATCAGGAAACGATTGAGCCATGACCGTCGGAATTTCGATTGACGATAACTTGTATTTTGCGATAAATTCTGCTAATCAGGAGTCACGCAAAGATTAAGGCTTGCAATGTCATCAGGGAGCTTCAGTTTATATTTAGGTGTTTTAGCTAGTCGAAAAGCGGTAAACATTTTGATTGTAAGATTCCACCTGCATAGACATGTAAGCGAGTTTATGAAAACACAGAAATAAATTTAAAAAATGGATATTAAAAAGAACACTCAAATCCAACTCAACTAAATAAAACTACCCGCGAACGCCGGTTGATCCTTCATCTGACTTTTCTGTAATAATGTAGTAGTTGTTTGTATTTTTTCCCCTCTTCCTTTGAATGGAAAAATAAACACTGACTGACGTTAAATTTAAACTTAATACTGTAACTCATTTCAAAGTGCCAAAAGCGTTATGCTACTTGATTATCCTATAAATTGGCCTCCGCATATATTTGTTTTTATCAAGAAGTTAGTTCTAAAGCGTCATGCTGTTTCCTCCATATTTCATCTCATATCTCAGTTTAGATAGACGCAGTTTCAAAGGGTTTCTTCAAAAGAGAGACGGAGAAATTGCTATAAATATTCACGATACACAACACGATAAGAAGAAAAGTTATAAAGTATATAGACACAATGTTATAAAATATTCTGTAAAAAATAAACCCATACACGTGTGTCAGTCGATTGGATTGTTTTCTGATAACTTTATTTTATTTCATTGTTATTTTTAAAAAAATATAAGATGGGCTTTTTTTCCATAAAGTAACAGAAAACGATTTAAACACATTATCTGATTTTTACCAATTATTGGCTTCATCTTTTTTAGCAGTATATTCCCGATGTCCACAAAAGCAGTACTTTTTACACACAATATAGTTCTTGACGAAAATAGTGCTTGCAATACTGAACTTTATTTTGGTATTTGGTAATTGTATTTGGTTTTATTCGATTCAGCATGAAAAAAAATAGATAGGAATTAATACTCCATTTTTCAAGATTGTATGTTCTCAACTTTTTTTTTCGGATTAACTCTCTTTTTGTAAGTCAAAAAACTTTACAATAATAAACAAAAAAATTATTCCGTTCTGAGTCTTATTAATAAATTTATAAAGGCACAAAAATAAATTCCTCACGCTAGTGAAATGTGAATTAAATATTTATTTAAATATTATTATTTTAAAATATCATACATGATGTGAAATAAATGTTTCCGTTAATGAATGTAATTAGGTCCACCTGTATCAAATATGTTTCTAAACACAGTTAATAACGTGTAACATGCATTTTAAAATCAAATCAGAGAGTTATATTTTATAACTTAATAAGAAATTTAAAATTTATTAATTTTTGATTTTGATATTTCTGAATACTCCTTTAAATAGATTAATGAAGAAGAAAATAATTTTGTATACAAATAAATTAACTATAAAATATATTTTTTTACTACGATTAGTTTCTATTGCAAAAATTAATGATCATTGCTGTCAATAACAATATTAGCTTTTTTCACATTTCTCCTCAAAGAATCAGTACCTATTCTACAAAAATTTTGCGTTTCAGAGCAAAACATTTTTTTTTATTTTAAATTATTTAGTTTTATAGTAACACGTTTTGGAAGCATAACTATAAAGAGAAAATAAATACGTGGCTCCAGTTAAGTTTAGGAATACTAATTTTGTGACGTAGTCCGCTTATGCTACCACAATCAAGGTGATTATTGATATAATTTAGCATAAAGCATAAAAAATAATTGAGTTACATAGAACACGCAATAAATAACTTTTTTGATTATAGCTGTAAGTTAGCAAACATCACTGATGTTATTTTTTAAGATATTTGACATAACTGAAGCGTCCATAGTTTAATTCAAAACAATGACTTCTGCTAAACCAGTGAGAAAATTTTATTTTTAAATGTCCCAGAATTTAAAAAAAAGAATTAAAAAATCGAAAACTTCGCTTTGTAATTTTGTTTATAATTTTTCTCATTTCGATTCTGTTGAATGCCGTATTTTTAGTGCTTACTGTATATCCGCTTCCTTAATGCAGGCATACTCAGATAAGTTCTTTATTTATTATATGTATAGATATATATATGCATATTTAATTATGTTAAAGTAAATATAAGAAGCAAAGCTCTGGGGCATAAAAGTTTCAAATTCTTTCGAAGATCATGATGCCGTTTCAATGTTAAAATTGTAGTACTAAAATTGTACTGTCTTTTCTTGTCATAGTTAAAAAGTGTTATTTATTTTTTATACTTTTCTAATGTTTTTTTTTAATTACACAAATGCTGTAAGTAACAAATATTATATACTCAGAAATCAAACTGCAAAAGAAGTACGAGTTTTAAAGTGCCTATTACGTGTGTCATCCATAGTTTGTTAACTACCCTTTAAAAATTCCCAACTTCCATCAATTACCTATTTATTTTCTAACGACCCCTTTACAAGGTAAAGATACAATGTTGAAAGCATAAATAGCACATAACCATCATGGAATATATGAATTCTGAAAAAAATTTCAAAATAAGAGAAATTTAGAAAAATAACTATAAGGCCTATGAAAAGTGTATGCAAATTTCAATTAAATCTCGAAAACTCATTACAATTCGTACTAAACATGAAAGTAAGGCGGTACTAAAAAATTATACTGCATTAGTAAGATCTCTAAAAACATTTATAGACACGATAAATTAATTATATTTATATAAATTCCTAAAAGAATATTATCTAAATTTCTTTTTAAACTTGAGCCCTTTTTTCTTATTATTATGGCAAAAGCTAACTAATTCTGCGTAAGAAACTATTGACCTGTTTGAAGGAAAATAGAAATTAAGATGCCTGACTCATAAAAATTCCCACTTTGAAAGATGATTCCTCGTATCCTAGGCGACGAGATTATTTATATTCCCTATACAGCCTTTTTTGTTCTTTTAAGGAGGCTTAAGAAGTTCATATAGAAGTGATGAAATGAAGAGGAAATATTCCTGCAGTGCCATATTAAAAAATGTTGCTTTGTTTTTAATCATATAATAATTATATCTTTACATCTCATTAGAAAAATTATATTTACAAAAAAATTGTTAATAAAATAATTCTTTGAAATGAAATGCGTGTAAGGTCGACGACAAAAAATGTTTTCAGTAACTTCATTAATTTTTATCCGATTCACTCAAAAACTTTGCAACGGTTTTTAAATATTGTTTTATGCATTATTAAAATATTTTTTCAAAAAAAAAATGATAATGAAATGAATAAAAATATTCCGCGTTTATTACTTGATAAAACAAAAACTGTACAAATGATAGGGGAAAAAATTATAAAATTTTTTAAAAAAATAGTAACAGTAACTAATGAATGTTAAAGTTTTGAATAAATCTGTTGAATATTTTAAACGAGTCGTATTGCTCGTGCTTTACAGTTAATACTTTTGAAGACATGTAGACAAATTATTTTAAAGTTTGATTTTTTTAGAAAAATAATAATTTTTACTGCAAATTAAAAAGAAAATTAATCTCTATTCATTAAAAAGAGAGATATCCAGAAATTTAACAAATATAACTTTAGAAAAAATTCTATCTGTAAGTAGATATTGTGAAAAACTGCTTATTATTGTGAAAAATCACTGGAGTTCCAAATCTAAGAAATATTATTATAATTAGAATAGTACACCGTAAGTAAATATTGTGAAAAATTGCTTGAGTTACAAATCTAAGGAATATTATTATAATTAGAATGTAAAAAACATATGAAATAAATCTATTTGTAAGTAGATATTGTGAAAAACCGCTGGAGTTCCAAATCTAAAAATTATTATTATAATTAGAATAGTATATAAAAGTATTAAATAAATCTATCCGTAAGTAGATATTGTGAAAAATTGCTTGAGTTACAAATCTAAGGAATATTATTATAATAACAATGTTAAAAAATATGAAATAAATCTATTTGTAAGTAGATATTGTGAAAAACTGCTTTAGTTCCAAATCTAAAAAATTACTATAATTAGAATATAAAAAATATTAAATAAATCTATCTGTAAGTAGATATTGTGAAAAGCTACTAGAGTTCCAATTCTAAAATATTTTATAACAAATTTTCTATCAGTAATTATTTTAAGTATGTAATATATTTATAAAACTCGATATTATTCTAAAAGTGTGAAAAAGAAAATAAAGCACGACTATGAGCAAAATTTTTGATTTATTTTTGAATATAATAATATAATATTGATTATCACATGGGGGCTGATTCCATGGGTCTTGAGGTGGTGCGAGACTCCACACTAATTTTCAAAAGGGGGGCTTTGCCCCCTTAATGTTTCTCTGTTAAAAGACTGTAAAACTGACCTCTCATTACCTGAATTCTTTGAGGATCTGAAATTCATATATATGAATTGAAATTTTATACTTATGAAATGAAAATTTATATTTATGAATTGAAATTTATAAAATTTCTTGATTTGCTGTTCCAAAATCATTTCTCCCAAGTCCGAATGAGATGAAAAGAATCGGCGTATTTTCTAGATAAATGACTAGAAAAAAAAAAAAACCTCTTAAAAAGAAGCTAAATTCTCTAGCAGTAAGTAACATGTAGCTCAAATTACATAAAGGAAAAGAATGGCGGGGCGCCATATAGATAATGCAAAAAGAGAAACATTTTTGCCACATGGCGGATCAAAGAGAGCACGTGTCTAATGCGGAAAGGATGCACTCAACATTACGATAGCAAAAAGAATTCCTAACCCTGTATGAATTATCATTTAAATAGCTGGTGAAAAGCCATTTGCAGATGAAAGATATATCTGATGTTAAAACACATGAAAAAATGTATTGAAATTATATTCATAAATGCTATGCTTTTCTTTAAAAAAAATGTACTATTTTTTCTTTTCTTCTAATAACGCTTAAATTCGATTTAATAATGACATCAGTAGGTCAGAGTACAGAGACATAGGACAGAGACATAGGACAGAGAAAGATAACTGGAACAGCAGAGGACAGAGAGAATATATTAGACCTGAACTTAACCCCTTGACTAGGATGGGATACCAATCTCCCTTTTATATATTTTTTTGTGGCGCTTTATTAATTGCAAGCAAAAATGTATTTTGATATTTTTTAATTATAAAAAAAGTAGTCTAATAGGTACTCAAAAATATTTTAGATAACCATAATTATGTTTATACTAAATTCTAAAATCCCCAAAAGTAGTTGGATTTTTTATCCATTCATATTTGAAAATCTATCAATTGATTTTGTAAATGAAAATAATTTTAATATTGAAAAATTGTTTCTCTTACATCTAAATAACGGTAAATAAGGGCTAGTTTGAAAAATTATTATTTGGAAGATTTTTTACTTTTAATGTAGAAAAAGACACCGGTGTTTCATGCTGTATTACATCATCATAAAATATTAAAATGCTAAGGATAATATTTTTCACTTGTATTGACCTAAATTAATAAACAATAATGAAAAAGTATAGACAATATGTTTAATGTATAAGGGTTATATGTTTAAGGGTTAAAAACTGGCAAGACCCAGGGATTACTGTCAGATTTAGGTTTCGCAAGAAGCATATGCGAAAGCTTATCTTTCACATTATAAAAATTTTAAAAATAATCAATAAATTGTATAAAATTGATCTATTATCGGAAAACGAAGCGTTGTTCCAGAATTTAAGTTTACAACACAAATTTTCGTTTCTGAACAAAATTTTCTTTTTTTTTTTCTTAAGATAATAACACAAGCCTGCGAAATTGAACTTTTTGAAAAATACAAGACAAGTTATTGTTGATTTATATGTTATTTGATGTGCTGATTTCGAAAATGACCTTCATTTTCCCCAATCACATCAGGATTTTTTATAAAATCGATATTAATGTTTTTACTAAAATCCTATTTGGAAAGGAATTCTCTCAAATAATTTTGCATGCACTATCCGGTAACTGTTCTCTTCATTCATTTTGATCTATGTAAAATTTAATCTTGTGAAAGAAAATTGATTTGTGAGCTATCAGCTAATTTTTTATAGGTTAAAATGAATAAAAAATACTGTTACCAGACAGCAGAAGTCACCTCTGGTCAAGAGAAAAACAATAAGTTCTTTGTGTTCAAACTTTTTACATCAGTTTCTAGAAGAAAATCACCAACATACCATTTTAATTTGTTTTTATTGAGATAACTTACGTAAAATTGATGATTAACCAAGAATAACAAATATTGTGTATGTGTATATGAAAGTTTGAAACAAAAAACAAAACAAATAAAACAAAAAAAAAAAAAATAAGAAAAGTTTCTATTTAAGTATATACTCGCTTTCCTCTAAAACTTATTTTTGATGATCTTCTTTTATGCTTAATCTCAGGTTTATCCCGAGCTATCATCCAACTGTAGTCAGCGAGCATGTTCTTGTCCCATCTTCCTTGATGTTTGCGCTAAATATCTCTGATATCTTGATGGAACCTTTCCCCTTGTTCTTCGCTAACTGCTCCTAAATTTTCAGGGAATAAGTCGACATGTGAGTGAAGGAAATGCATTTTTACACTCATGGAGCAACCCAACGTTTTAAATTTGTCCAGCATTTTCATTACAACTTCCTTATAATCAGGATCCTTGTAATTAGCTAGAAATTCACTGACGACATCTTTGAAAGCAACCCACGCTTCTTTTTCCGTTTCTGTCATGTTAGTCTCAAATTCTTTATCCTTCATGAGTTTACGGATATCTGGACCAACAAATATTCCTTCTTTCAACTTAGCTTGGGATAAAAATGAAAACTTTTTGCACAGGTATTTGAAACAATTGCCATCTTTTGGAACAGCCTTGACAGACTACTTCATTACACCTAATTTTATATGTAGCGGAGGTAACAATACTCTTTTCGGATCAACTAAGCTGTTTCGAATTACGTTCTTGGTGCCTGGGGGGTTAAGATTTTGTCTTTTCGGCCATTCTTTTTTGACCCAATGTTGAGTCTTGTCACGGCTGTCCCACTCACAAATGAAACATGGGTACTTTATAAATCCCCCTTATTAACCGAGAAGCATGGAGATAACTTTCAAATCACCGCAAATGGTCTAACTGTGGTCGATATATTTTATTTCGTTCAGGGCGAGAGCCAGGTTTAGATATTAGTCTTTGATTTTTTCGGTTATACCCACGAACATGGCAGGAACAAAAATAACAATCATCAAAGTGGTTTTGGGGCTCTCTCCACGTCATAGGAATTCCAAATCTTAAAGCAGTCTTCTTTCCTTGATGCCATAAGCGTAGATCATTGAGACACTGAACACAAACTTTATGAGGTACCCAAGATTTGTCCTGATCTCCGAGTTTCACGTCAAAATATGCCAGATAAAGTTGTCTTACACACTCTGAAATGCTCCTCATGCGATTTTTAACTACACTATATTCGCCGCATGTATAACAAAAGTCATCTGGGAAATTTTCACAATGTCTTGAACTCAAAGCCATGTTTCACGAAACGCACAGAAAAAAGCAAACTTTAAAATGACTCCCTATTACGCTTGCTAGTGTTTCTGAGAGGTCAGCGGACCTAGATAAGGATTCTCGCGACGCTATTGGTAGAGAGAGATTGCTACAGAGAGAGGGACGGTGACAGGAAGTAGTGATTGAGGGGTACTTTTGTAGATTTGACCAAAGTAGAATGCTGGTCAGTCAAGAAAGGAAGAAATTCAAAAACAAAAAATTTTTTATGGTAAATGTTCATAAAAATTCCAGTAAAATTTAATTTTTCTAAAAAACGTGACGTGATGGACATTTTTCATTATTATTTTCCATTTCAGCACCAAAAAATACATTAAGTTCAGCTATCAAACCCCTTGTATTTTTTTCATCGCAGGCCTGTGTAATTAATGTTTTTATCCATGAAAAGCGGACTCGGTTCTTAAGCTGCAGAATCAATGGTCAAGTGGATGGCTTATTCAATTAGATTAAGAGAAACTATCAGTTAGGTGTAAAAAAAATATAAAATTGTCAGTTTGAATGTTACCGTCAGTCCGAAAGTAGATAAAAGTCAACATCTTCGGATTATTGTTATAATATTTACAAAGTCGCGATGTTAAGTGTCTAGAATTCAGTAATTAATTAATCTCATTATTTCACATTCGTAAATGTGGTCATTCAGATGTGAATTTTAAATAAATAAAGTTTGTTGTCACTTTCCCCTTACAATTCTTTCATCAGTCAGTTCATACTGCATATCAACGTTTGCTAGCGTAAGTGGTAAACAATATAGATTTAAATAATATAAAAATACTTTAACAAAAATGAATAGCAAATTGTAAACGAAGAAGAAAAAACAATGAAAAATATAAAAATGACAGCCGAAGCTGACGTCGTCAGGGGGTACCAGCTCCGGAAGTCATAAAAATAGTACAAAACCTCTTCTATCCAGAGAGCTAGACAAAGGTCTAAAATTCGCTCTCTGTACCCCAAAGACTTTGCAAGAGGTCAAGGAAAAGAGGAAACAAAATATAAAAATTTTGTTTTTTGTATTCTCTAATTTCTCTTTTCTTAGACTTCTTGCAAAGCCTTTGGGGTACAGAGAGCGAATTTTAGACCTTAGTCTAGCTCTCTGGGATAGAAAAAGTTTTGTGATATTTTTAAGACTTCCGGGGCTGGTACCCCCTGACGACGTCAGCTTCGGTAGTCATTTTCATATTTTTCATTGTTTCTTCTCCTTCGTTTACAATTTGATATTATTTTCAATTTTCCTAGGAAATTTCTGCTGCTTTGCGCTTTTTTCCTTTGAAATTGTAGTGTTAAGCTATTTTTTTTAACATGATATTTTTGATTTCTCTTTTTGTAAACAAAAATGATTTTGTTAACATTCGTGTTCAGTGCTTGCTGAATGTCAACTTTTACTGGTATAAGAGAGAAATAAGGGCCGTGGTAGACCAGTGGTCAGTGATTCGGACTCTAGCTCAGAGGAGCTGGGGCTCGACCCTCGACTCAACAAAGACCCACAGGGAACATGCGATAAACCAGCTCGTAAAATCTGTGTAATCGAAAGTCCTGTGGTCGGTCGCTGAGTTGGTCAAGAGTACAGGGAAGGAAAAAAAATTTCCTTATCCTTCTGATCTATGTCTAAATTTTGTGAGTAGCGTCACGAATGAGAGGTGCTGCCATCTATCCGTGGGATTCTGAGCTAAGACGTACTTTCACCCCAGCAGTGTTCTCTAGTCAAACGAAAAGCGCACCTTCCTAACTTAATTCGCAGAAAGCCAAAGGCTGACGAGCTTGGCTTGTTCAAGTGCTATTAGAAACAGAGAGAAGTAATGAAATTTAATGCATATTTTCGAACCTTTTTCAAAGCGACTATAAAAATATATAAACAATTCCCCGGACAAGAATTAAATCAATAAAAAAAAATTGGAGAATTTAGATAGATTTAAAAAAGAAAAAATTGCAGATAAGCCGACTTTCCTCCTAAGCAAAGTAAAATAAATAAATAAATAAAAAGAAACCGTATTTGCATCTATGAAGCAGCGATTTCCTTTTCCGGCTTTTGAGCAAACTCATCATTTAAAGGATTATACGAGATTACAACTCAATCTCACTCAGTTTTTTTCTCTTTTTAGTTAAGAGCTACTACTGAACACTAATGCACACAGGGGGATTAAGATATTAAGATGTTCTTTCTCCCTCTTAACATGTCTTGTTCTGATATTTCTTGGACGATATGGGGGGACAAGGGGGGAACACTTTTGAGTGGCACTAAAACTCTGACCCTTTTCCATTCTGTCAATGCTATAAAAAGATGTCGAGTAACTTATCTTCAAATATAAACATTTCATCAGTAACTCTTAAAATAACAGACTTCCGCGCCTTGTTTTTGGAAGCGTATCAGTTTGCTCTTTAGAAATCAGTATTGTGTGAAGTTTATGTTTGTGAACTCGGAAAGATATTTTGTCACTTAAATTATATGGATTTTTGCCAAGGAATAACACTTTCATTAATTTCATTTTACAAATTTATAGTTTCTAAATGTTTAGTTTAAAAATTATTCACTCAAGATAGATAAATAATATTGATTTTTTTTCCCTTCCATATTGAAATATGATTTTCTTTACTTTGGAATACCAAGAGAAAAAAAATATTAATTTTTCCCCCTTTACCTTGATAGCGTCTTAAAAAAAGAAGAAAAGAATTAAATATAATTATTGAAAATCTTCTCTCTAATATTTTATCAAAATTGTTAAGTTAGGGCCAAGAAAAAATATTAACGATATGGAATATAACTTAAAATGAAGAAAGAAATTTTTTTTTTTAAATGTCTTCAGTTAAAAATGCTAAAACAATATTATTCAGGGCTGATTGTGCTCCGGAAAAAATCCGGATTTTTCGCTAACCTTGATCCGGAAGTTTCCGGAGATCGAAGGTTCAAACGTTTAAAAAAATCATTCATCACAATTACTTCTCCAGGTTATCATAGGTATGTGTAAATGGTATAGGTATGCGTAAAATTTTAAATATATTTTAAGTAAACTAAGAAATATTGAGAAAAAAGAAAAAGTTTTTTGTTTAAATTTTTTGTTAAATTTTTTTCAAAAATTTAACAAAACAAAAAAAGCAATTTAAACAAAAAAGTTTTTTGTTTAAATTTTTTGTTAAATTTTTTTCAAAAATTTTTCTTTGTTTAAATTTTTTTCTAATTTTTCGATTTAAACTTTTAAACTTTTTTTTTAATCAAGAAATTTTCCGGAATTTTGACTTGAGCTCACAATCACCCCTGATTATTAGAGGGTAATTCTAGACAATATGGGACTCTTTTCAAGCATTAATAGTAATAATAATAATCGACATTTTAAACTTCCAAGATATGTTTCCTATTAACACTGGAAAAAAAAGAATTAACAAAAGATAGATTAGCATGCGACTTGGGAGTGCTTTTAACACGACACTTTTCAGCCCTTAAGTTAAAAATCCTTAATTTTTCTAAATGTACTTAAAATTCTTCTTTACCAGAAAAAAGTCGAATTAGTTACACGAGACATCAATAAATAAAGAAAATATTCATTTTAGCGTACACTCACAATTCACTTATAAATAAAAATAGACTAATCGTTAGGTTGAACCACCTGAACTATTATTACTTTTAGCATTTCAACATAAACCAGTTTAATATATCTTCACAAAAAATTATTAATTAGTAAACAAACAAATTGAATTATAATCGAAGAGTTTATTGAAAAAAGGTTCTAAGCTACCTTTTTGTGAATTTAGGAGCAAATAACTTTAAAAAAGAATAGAAATGGCCGAAAACTACTAACGAAACATTAATAATAAAAACCCGCCTTGTATTTTTAAGCACAAATATTTCCCGTTTTTTTCTTCTTCTTTTCTTTCTTACAGAATGGCACTTGGCATCTTTTTTCACACTATGTTTTTCAGCTACGCCTGTGTTATTAGAAAACAGCATTCAGCATGAACATACAAGCGAGAGCGGAGAAAAACGAAAGTTAAAAATAACGAACTAGGAAACTAACGCCAATACCTTTAAAGAACACAATTTACAAAAACGTCAAGAATGTTTTATAAATTTCCTGATTCTGGACCAGCCCACCATTTGGCGGCCAAAGCTAACTAAGGCGACTATTAGTTGTTAAACAGCCTTATAAAACATGCCACAAGAAATTATATCTCAGACCTACCATATCTTCGAATCAAGAGAGCATGCCCTACAGAATATGGTTGTCAACACATCATTATACGAGAGGAAAGACAGTGCCGCCATGAACAGCAGACGTCAAGCTGATAGAAATATTGCCAGAATCAACTCAGATCTCATATATGACCCATGAGACCTGAACATTGCTGACATCCAAATGCATACACGCGTTACCACCCACTGCGTTGGCCATTATAATAAAGATATCAAATATTTTCTTTATGCATTGTTTGTCCCACGGGTATAGTTGTTCTACGAGAAAAAGATATCCTTGAGGTTGGTTTAAGCGAGAAAACAATTGATGACGATTGTTAAACTTTGACTATCAAGGTTAGAAAGAAGCAGATTGGTAATTATGAAATTTAAGAAAACTCCATAATAAGAATATTGGAGCTTTTAATTAAAGGTCATGTCAAGAAAAACTACAGAATTGTTCGATAACTCTAAAATAGCCATTTTCAGCTTATTTATTTGTTTCCATTAGCACGACTTTAAAGAACAGCTCAAAAGATTTGAACATAGAAGATTAGAAATTTCTAAAAAATGTCGTTCACGCCGTGAGATAATTCTAACTTGACTTTTCTGGAATTTAAATGTCCAGTTGTGGTCAACAATGTATTCGAAAGTCTCAATGGAATGGGAAGGTCTCAAAATTTGTTTGAGATATTCAGCGTTAGGTTAGACAACATTATGATAATTAAATCGTGCTTTTTTTCTGATGGAATATAAGCATCTTCCGTACTATAAGTATTGTAAATTCATGAGTCATGGAAGTCATATTCATATACTATATTGAAACTTTTCTTAAATATATTAAACTTTATTACGCTAATAACTATAAATGCTCTGCAATATTTTCAATTTATGATTAACATTAAATAAACGTGAATTTGAAATGTTTTTTTATTACCATAATTCATTATTTTAAATAGTAATAGACAAGTAATCCATTATTGATAGTAAAAGAATTTTTAATTAATCTAAGAAGGGAATTCTGAATTAAAATAAACTGAAAATTTTTAAAACGAACGAAAAGCTTTAAACTGATTACTATGAAGCTTGCTTAATTATGTATAAGTAATACTTATTTAAATATTCGGGCAAGCAATAAATTGTGCAAAAATTAAATTTAAATAGGTTTTTTTGCTAGAAAAGCTAACCCAAATAGTTGGAAATTTTGTAAAATGTACAAAAACCAGGAGAATTTTTATTAAACCAGTAAACCAGGAGGAACTGGTATTATTCAGTAGAGTTGCTAGCTATACATGCAAGTAATATATAGGTAATAGTAATGCTATTATGAAAAGCAATTTATAGGTAATTTATATTAACTTAGCATAAAGATTTGCAGTCATTTTTAAAAATTATTGTTTAAATTATAAAAAAAATTTTTTTTTTTTTCAGTTTGGTTTATTTTATCAATAAATGGATTTTCCTAAGACTTTTTACAAATCGCGTTTAAATAGTATATTTAATTAATTGATTCTGCATTAAGCATATTACTTATCATATTCACCATCAGTTAATTTAATGCCAGTTGTGCTTTTTTCCCAAAGCTTTCAGTCATTAATTTTTTTTTAAATATTTTACAGTCTGTTATATCTAAACAGAATACAGATATAATTTTCATTAATTTTTTAAGTAGGTGTAATATTTTTTAACACGTCAACGACAAATGAAACAATGTTGTATCATTTCAATACTTCGTCAACTATAGCATGCATAATAGCTTGATGCTAGAATTAAAAAATAAACTATTCAAGTGCAAGTTTTTAAAATTGTATTAATAAACTCTTTATTTCTATTAGGCAAGTTTAAAAATAATATTTAGAGCCCTCATAGTAATAGTTGATTTTAAAATAAAAAAAATAAATACTTCAGAAAAAACTAAACTATCACCTCTTTCATATAAATAAAAATCTGAAATCTAATATATTTATTTTCCTAGAAATTTAATAAGCTTCTTTTTAATGAAAGAAAGAACTCACAAGTAAAGTTCAAAAGTTTATTCATAGCCAGAGTACTAACTAATTTAACTAGCATAACTTGATAGTTGACGTATCATTAAACTAAGAAATTTCACCACACACTTCAACAAATCAAGGCATCATGAATCATCTGATACTTGCGAACAACTAAAAGTAAAGAACCGAATCTAGGAAGAGCTCAGTTTCAAGAAGAAAAACCCCAGAATAAAAGAAGGATAAACAGTTTTTGATAATGTGATTCATAACTTTTTCAGTGATATTCTCCTTTTCATTTTTTAATCCTGCCCAACGATTCTTTTTTTATTCTAAATTAGGAGCATGAAGTATAAAAATAGCCATAAAATCGTGTACTTTTGTGGAGACACTCCTTGGCTATCAATAAATGTACACGAACTGCGTGAGTCACATGTCGGCTATGATGAAGTACTTCCGAACATTCGAGATCCTTTTAAACCGTCGTCTACTTAATCTAAATATGTGACCTCACACAACGTTGTCTTCTGAATAAATTAGTGTTTTATATAATATTAGATCATGTCTAAGTTGTTGTTCTTTAATGCAAATAGGGTTCTATTCAAATGAAAAAGCCTCCTCTTGTGATTAAAATTTGAATCTTGAAGAATATCAACCAATATTTTGAGTTAGTTTAAAAGAATTTGTCTTAATTTAGCAAGGATTTGTTAACCAATAACTAACTATGAAGAAGTACTTCGAATTTCAAGTTTGATATAATTTGCAAATATTTCTTATATTGGGGCAGAAAAAAAAGACGTAACAATAAATGTTTAGATGTATTATTATTTTTAAATTATTAAACCGGATTACACTATTTTATAATCAGTATTATTTTTTTATAGAAGTAATACAGCTATAAGGAATGTTTTTCTCTCCTTTATTACATTTAATAAAGGACACAAAAAAATTCCTCACACTCACTTCAAAAGTATATATATTCATTAATATACATTTTTAAAATTTAAAACAAGATCTTGTCACACTCATTCAACAAATTTGCAATCCTTTTTCATTTAAAATATACGTATTTATTCAAGGTGTTCTCTAATTACCACACATAATTAATATTTTTAAAATTCATATGAAAATGAATGCATTAAGTGTTTGCTTTACGTTTTTAAACTCCGTCAAACCTGCAAATCCCAGCAAATGTGGAATCAACATCATCCGGTAGCCAAATTAGTTTTAATACTTATAAATTCGTCTTTATTGCTTTATTGACATCAGGAACGATTCATCAGATTTCGATCACGCTTTTTCCCTCTCACTTAAAGGGTCCTATTCTACCGTGCAATCGAACAAAAAAAAGTAAGTGCAAGTCTTTCACGAATCACCTACGTTGTTTTTTCAATTGTATAGCAGTATTAGGTACATCTTTTTACAATGATTCTGACTACGATTTAAAAAATATATCTCAAAAGTAGGTATTTACGGAACACATGGTATTCCAGAATCTAAGATATAAGTGTATCATAGAATCATAATTCATTCCTTAGGGATTAAAAACAATCTAATAATTGAAAAAACAACATAAGTGCAATCCATTCGGGGAACACTTAAGTTTTTTTTTCTCAATTGCATGGTTGTATTATATATTTTTTACAAGGATTCTCAATACCTTAAATTGTTCTAGTACCAAGACCCAATTTTAAGATATTTATTTTATCAGATAATTACTATTTAGATTAATATCTTATTATCTAAATATCCTAAATTTATATCCTAAGGATAGATATTTTCGAAGCACTTGGACTCAAGATACTCGTATAAGTGAATGAAAGTTCATCCTTTAGGGATTACAGAAAAAGTTAATGATTAAAAAAAAAAAAAAAAAAAAAAAAAAAAAAAAAAAAAAAAAAAANAAAAAAAAAAAAAAAAAAAAAAACGTAAGTGTAAATCTTTCGTACAGCCCGTACGTTGTTTCTCAATTGCACGACAGTATTGTGTATTTTTACATGGACTCTAAAAATATGTCTTAAAAGTGGATATTTACGGAACACTTGTACCGAGACCCAAGTCGTAATTGAATCAAAATTCATTCTTTAGGGATCACAAAAAAAAAAGTTAATGATACTAACTCTTTGATGAGTTACACTGCTGTGCTGATTATAATTTATCATTTAAGTTTTAAAGGTAATATATTAAAAAAAATACTTTTAATAGTACGAACACATTTATTAATGTTACAATACCCTACCTCGGTGGCAGGATTTACACAAAAGAATTTTAAACCATCAATCATCACCACCTCCCTGTTATAAAATATAACGGAGAAGGAAATTAGTAAATCATTTTTGTACCGCCCTGCTATAAACTAAATACTCAATTTACAAAGCCTTAAAACTTTTCGTATTAGGTTCACCAGGCACAAAGACAGCAACGGCATAAATTCGAAATATCCGATTATAAAGCACTTGACGCTTAAACCCTATTAGTTGATGTTATTAATGATGGTCTTAATAGCATATGGTGTGCGGCCTAAGTTTTTGACCGATTTTTTTTTTCTCGAGTGTCCGATCAACAGACCTGCAGGGGTCTTGATTAATAGAGTCATGCTATGTGAGGACCATTTATTGAGATGCGCTTTTTTTCTCCCTCCTTCTTCTATTTACGTTCATGATACGAGGATTTAAGAAAGAAAGAATTTCTTCAACCTTATCGCTGGAGACTATTAATAATATTAGTAAGAGACGATTGAGGACTCAGCACGAAATCGGAAAGACTCACGATTTCGCTTCTTAATACTTCCTTGTGGTTCTCTCGATTGATTTATTTTGGAAAAGCGGAAATAAGAAATGTAGGGGGTAGTGAATTGTTTTTGTAACCATGTGATGGCAACACATTTATTTTGCCGCCCCCCCCCAACCCTAAATGCCACTTTTTTTTCTCGAATAAAAAATAAAACTAATTACATTCCTCACTTAGAGCACGTAAGGGAAATTGTCTTATTAAATATATCCATGAAAGCTTTTTAAACTGGAAGCAAAAACTTGATGCCAAACACGAAATTTGCTTTTAATTTTATGTCAGGATCATTTTATGTCAGGAACGCCGGATCATTTGTAAATGATACAAACGGAAAACGTTCAGATCATGTTATATCGATTCTTACGTATTTCTTATCGAACATCAATTCGGCAATCATATTATCTATTTCTCAATTGGCTGGTTCAGGTAATCTACTAATCCTGAGCTCTACAGTTTGTTTGCTTTTTAAGTTCTGATCATAAAGTTTTCAAATCTTTTACAACGCAGGTTGCGAATTCTCGGTGGTTATTGCTGCATAAAATTAAGTTTGACAAAAAAGTTAAAATGTTTAATTTAAATTTTGAAGTTATTCCGTATATAAGCTTTTTTTTTTTTTCATTTACACGAAGACGTTGAAGTTTTCAATAAAATAAGCGTGGTTAGATAATCTTGACAAACCATAAAAATTTGTATTTTTCACCTGTTTGATTTTGCATATCAAATAAATCTAAATAGTGTCATCTAATAGTCTGTTTTAGGAAAATCTATCCAAAATAAAATTTTGAGAAATAAAAAGTTTTCAGTGATTTCTTTTGAGCTGTGATAATTTGAATCATTCTCTGATATCCGTAGAACAATGCAACCACAAAGGAAAAAAAGTGTGTCGATTTTCTTTTCTATTTAAATAACAACCTGAATTAATATTTTTTTCTCATCGTAAATATAAAGTAAAAGACTTAAGTTAACACTTTTGGAATTTTTTACAAAAAATTGGACTCCTGCAAGTGACGTCATCATATGTGAATCGTAGCATTTTTTGATTCAGAAGCCAATCAGGTTCGACACACATGCGTGACGTCACCTGCAAGCATCCAATTAAATCTGATTCAAATCACATAATTAGGCATAATCACTTCTCATTTTCTCGAATTGCAAGTGCCCAATTAGTAAACCAAATTTTACGCACAATCATCGATTATAATGCCTTTGTAAACAACGATGAAAAACAAAAGAAATAAAAAAATCCTGTGCGATAAAATATTTAAAAAAAGTTGATTTCAGTGTGTCGTTCTTAATAAGTTGGAAACAACAATTAGAGAAAAAGTCGCCAATTTACACTAAACATACATCAAACTCTAACATAATAGTCCATCTGATTTGAATAAAATCAGGACAAGTTAGAATGAGCGATTTATTGAAATGATGCAAAATTGCCTCATAAATCGTTGACGCATTAAAAATATTATCTTTAGCATATAAATAAAAAATAAAATGCTTATTCTGTTTAGATAAATTGACTGTAAAATATCTTTTAAATAAACAAATGAAGAAAGAAAATAAATGAAAAAAAGAACGAACAGTCATTAAATCATCATTAAATTAACTGATGGAGAATATGATAAGCAATGCGTCATGCCGAATCAAGTAATTAAATATGCCTTTCAAACACTATTCATTTGTGAAAAGTCCCGGGAAAAACCATCGCTTGATAAAATATGCCGTACATAGATAGTGCTGTAATTAAGAGGAAAAACTTTTGAAAATGACTGCAAACTTTTATGTCAAGTTCATTTCAGTTACCTATAAATTAGTCAGTATAACGCACTAATTTAAAGTTTCGCCAATTTAAAAATTAGTTTTATCATATTCAAGAATTCAGTTTTTCTTCTAAAATAAAAAATTAAAATTTTTTGAAGTTTTAAAGAATTTTTATTTTTTAGTTGTTGCGTACATTTATTATGCTTTTTAAAAATTTTACTAGAACTCTTATCATTATTATATAAAACACTTACAGATATGTCCAAGCAGGAGGGTGAATTACATTCTTAAGTGGAATAAATCAATCAATTGACGTTATTTTGTTGTGTAAACGGCACAAGCTGTTTGTATTATTTATTCCAATTGGACGATACGTATTTCCATCCCTGTAATAACGTATTCCTATTGGTTGCTAACTGATTGCTCATTGATAGATTGCCAATGGGATAGTAAGTAAAGTGACGTCAGCTTAGACTCTATAACTCAATACGTACGTGGTTATAAAATCGACAAAATCTCTTTTTACGCGTTGGCATAAGCATAAAGCAAAGCAATTAAACTCTGCTTCCTTATTCATATTTTAAGTTAAATTTTGTTTCAGTTAAAGTACGATTTTTTTTTATAAGTTAAATTTGGTTTTGTTTCGTAAGCATTAAATAAAATAAATAAATAACGAAATAAAATAAAATAAAAAAAAATTAGAAATATTAATAAAAAAAAATAGATAAATAAAAATTAAAAAAAAAAAATAGTTGGATCAACTTGCACTTGGAATTCGGGAAAATACCTTCATATCATGTAGTTGATCAGCCAGCGACTAAATTAATTAGTTTTCCTGAAATTCTGCATAGGATGCTTCTTTTGTAAATTTAGTTTTTTCTTTTTGTTTCGTTACCATCAGTACTCAATCAGGCTTAAAATAATTTTTTGAATATATATTTTTAAAATGAAACTTTTTATATAAAGGTAAAAGGGGAAACTGCAATTCGTCAATGTTTTGTTGTACAGAAGAGAATTTCGCCTTCGCTAGATCGTCTATGGATTAAAATACTGACACAAGTTTTTATCTTTGAAATTAATTGCATGAATTAATAAAAATAATTATTTAATAATTAACGAGCAAGTTTTATTTAAAAGCACTTTATTTCGAACGTAATCACCCTTGGGTAATTTCTAACGATGTTTATGAAATAATTACTGATTACCACTTTTTTTATTCAAATTATCGTAAATGTTTTAACATTTCCCAATTGCTTAGGTAAATATGATTACACGGCGAGCAAAATAAAAATGATCCACCCTGAATAATGAATTATCTAATGATCGGATCTTAGAACTCAATCTTAAAGGTTCGAAAGAGTGACCTCAAATATGCTAATTAATTAGTGCAGACGATATTTCAGGAGTTGAAAAATTCGATTTTTGAGAAACTATTCAACTGATTTCGCTCATAGTTGTATTCTGCCATTTAAAGTTGTATTCTTTAAAATGATGTAAAAAATTTTATACCTTACAATTCAAAATTTGTTCGACTATCACTAAAAAAATCTGAATGAAAATCTGAATCGAAAAAATGGAATGTCTGTTCAGAGAAATTGCCAATGTTCTTGTGTCTAATTTCATAACTAAAACATCGTCTCCACTAATTAATTGGAATATTTGAGGTTACCCCTAACCATAAAGATTGAGTCCTAGAGCGTGAAGATCCGAACATAACATCAAAAGTTGTTTACACTGTTGGAATTTTTATTCTAAAATTATGGTAAAGTAACTGGCAGCAGTCTATCCATACAATTAACCCAATAGTTTACGGAAAGAAAATTTTTTATCTTCACGGTTTTGAAACCGTTTACAGCTAGTACGGTTATAAAATCATGGATACAAAACTATACGGTTTTTTAACCATTTATAAATAGCTAGTATGGTTATAAAACCATGAATACAAAACTATAGTTTTCTTTTAACCATTTACAATTAGCATGGTTTCAAAACCGTAAAAAAGAAACTTAACTGGACATTGGAGATAGACTTTTCGTCAGGTAATGGTTATTTGAGAGTTCAGGACACAAATTGGGTAGTGCACTACACTGGAAACTCTTCGTGTGTTGAAGTGAATGGATGCAAGAATGTGGTGTCGACGCCGGGACTCGAATCCCCGTTCTGTTGCACAGATTAGTCCCCTTGTGCTATATGTATTCTGCTGCGAGGAACTCAATTGCATCATTAGGTGGACTTAGTTGGTGCGATAAAATTCTGGTTGCTTGGCCGTATTAAGTGAATGCAGTTGATAAACGGTTTTTCTCACAGTTAACTGTTTGAATACCATCTTATTTTTAGTTATTTGATTGTTTTGTTTGAATTTGGTAAAATAACAATTAAATAAATTGTTATTTAACCGTTTTTTCCATGAAATTTCTAACAGTGTATTGTGGTTCGTTTATTTTGCTGCCCACTGCACATAAAATCTTACAAAGAATGAATAGAGAAGAAGAAGCCAGAGATTGATTATTATCATTTATCAAATGCCGTAATACTGTGGCTACAGGGAAACAGATGTTGACTCAAATTTACTTTTAAATGGGACGTATTTCAATCGGTTGCTACTAGTAACTGAATGATCATTGATAAAATTTCTGTAAGCAGGTAAGTAAAGTGACGCCATCATAAACATATCTTTATTAAATATTTCAATTTTGGCTTATGCGAACTATAGTATAAAGAACAATGTTTTATTTTAATAGGATACGACGTCATCGAGTGTATGGATCCTGATTGGCTGTTGAAATGTAGCATTTTTTTATGTTAGCAACTGTTTCTTCCATTCTATTTCAAGTAAACCTAGCCTGTCAAATATGAATTATCTTAAATGACATTCTTTATTCTTTCACAAAGAAATATTTCGTTTATTTCTAACTGAAAGGCAGCCGCGGAGCCATGTACATTCTATAAACAAACTAATTATCCAACAAAGTTGCAAGAAACGCAAAACAAAATTAATCACAGTGACAATAAAATATATTAACAAATAATAAATCTAAGTGATATAAAAGAAGTAGACATGAAGGAATTAGATTTAAACAAATTCAATATACGACAGGGCATTGTATTTAGTTAACGTCACGTTAATTAACATTCTAGCTTATGTATGAAAACTTAGCTCGATCTTCCAGAATATTAACATGCCATCTTGTTTATAAACATTCAGCTTGCTCTGAGGTCATAGATCA
This sequence comes from Parasteatoda tepidariorum, assembly GCF_043381705.1. Classification (NCBI taxonomy): domain Eukaryota; kingdom Metazoa; phylum Arthropoda; class Arachnida; order Araneae; family Theridiidae; genus Parasteatoda; species Parasteatoda tepidariorum. Next base: position 70,943,411 of record NC_092204.1, read on the forward strand.
AATGGTTGTGTATCAGTGGTCTTCTTCTTTTCGAGTTGAGAGTATCCCATTGTTACTTATGCCAAAAGCTGTCCCTTATAATTATAAAAACTGGCAAATTTTATACAATTACAAAAGCTGACAAGGTGTAAAACCATACGATTGCTATTAAAATTGAAACAACACAAACGCAAATTATTTTATTACAACAATTACAACGTCAATTGCAAAGGTAAATAATATTGCAATAGCGAGATCTTCGTAACTGAGTCCTATAAATCATGGTTTGTTTTTATCAGATTATCTTTGTTTTTAATTTTCATGCGAGCCGTACGAAGAGCATGGCAAAGAAAGAAAAAAGAAGAAGTTTCTCTTTCGTTGCTTTTTTAATTATTACAAATACAATTAGTTATTACACTAACAATCTTGGTTGGCTTAATAATACACTTTATTTATAACACTTCAAAATGTAAAAATCAATAAATTATTTTTAGATTCAGTTCAAAATTTCTGTAAATAGCTGCATGTCATTTAAATAGAATTTCAAATTACACAACCAGCTGTAAATTTTCATCATAGGCTTCAAATTTTGTAAAATCAGCTGTATGTCTTTCTAAAGGACTTTAAAATTTTTCTGTAAAGTACCTCTTGATATAAAAGTCTAAATGTCTCCTAAAAATTCGAAAAAGAAAGCCAAACGCGCAAGGAAAAGCAAGAATAAAAGACCGATGAAAATTAAGAAAACTGTTTATTTCCTGAATCCACCTCACACAAATCAAACTATGTGTCTAGGCACCTATGACATGAACCAGCTATGGGAAATCTTTCGAAGATACGTCCATATAGAATTGCTGGATGACCAAAAGAATTCAAAAAAACAAAACTTAAAAAAAACTTTCGATTTTATTTTCGAATGCTATCAAGACTGGTTTGAAAATTATTTGGAAGGACTTGAAAAGTGCAAAAACAAGAAGCACATTTACGATCATCAATAATGTTTAATGGTGTTAGTTGCATTTTTTTTTTTTTTTTTTTTTGGGTACAGGTATTAAAATGCAGTCTGTAGTAAAAGTATATATTTTTCGTTTGTTTAATTCTCTTTATTGTAAGTAATAAGTTTAGATAAAAAAAAAAGAAAACAAACCGGACAACCTGAATAATCTTAGATCTTACGTTTGAACCGAACAACTCTTCACGTTATACGACTAAATTTTAAAGATTCGTGGGCCTGGCATAAAATATGCTATCTAATTAGAGCAGACGATATTTTAAGTTTCGAAATCAGACACATAGACGTTCTTTTTCTGAAAAAACATGGCTTCTTTTCGACGGATTTGGATTCTTGACCGTCGAAATATCGGACTAGCAGCATTTACAGTTTCAAAGAAGTCATATTCTTAAGTTTTCATTTAGCAGTATATAATCAACCGATTCCCTCCTAATTTTGGATTTTGTTATTTAAAATTCAGCAGATTAAGTTGGTGGAAAAATTTGTGTTCACTATTCGGATTTGAATGATAATCGATTCAATTATTTTAAAAATAAGTAATTATTTAAATAAAACAATCTTTAACGCGAAATTCTCTTTGGATAAACAAATTTTATTATTGTGTGTAATTTTTTTATTCGCTTTATTATATCCGAATATATAGCGAACTATATAAAAAGTGAAAAGGCCTAAACTTTCGACCGCTCCCGCCCCTAAAATGTTGGGGCCACATATTTTTCAAATTGCTGCTATCTTCCATATTTTGAAGGTTAAAAATTTATATGTGTCGAAAAAAGTGCATGGTTGTTATTAGAAGGTACGGTTTATGTTTTATTTTATAACTTAAAATACGATTGGCACTGTTTAACTAGCATATTTAAAGGTTAAGTTTTCAATCTATTAAGATTGAGTTCTAGTAAGCTGAAATTCAATCATCAGGTCAAAAGTTATTCAGATTGATAAATTTTTTTTAAATCGCACCTTACATATTGCCTAATTGTGACGTTTTCCCATTTAAACAGTTGACTGTTGTCGCACACGCTCTACTATGCTTCCACCATTATTCCGTTTCATTTAAATTTAATGGATAATCTGACCATAATTCCTAATTCTTTGATAAATTTTCTTTCGCATTTATTTTCCAGAGATAATGGCGGGATCAAACTATCAATATCTATATCTGAATACTAATGTGTAAATCTCTCGCGTTATTTCCCATGGAAAATGCATAATGAGCAGTCGATTGAGCTGGAAAACGTTCAAGAAATGAATTTACGAGGAGCTTCATCATTCAATGCGCCCTCATCATCAATGAAACAGTCATCGCTGCCCTCAGAAAAGCAGCCAATGTAAATTCAGTTACTACCAGATGAGGTGACAGTAACACCTAATAAACATTCACTTAACGCCGACTTACTGATCGTTATGGGTGATTTTCCCAAGAACGTCCAACCAATTTATTGGTCTCTGACTTTTTTTTTTAAAGTAGTTATCAACGGGCAAATCGTTTACTTATTCGTTTTTTATATCATCCCAACGATCTGATGATGTAGCGCGTCAGTTGATGTTACAAGTAAGAAAAGTTTTGTTTGAAAGGAGTTGAAAGATCAGCAAGAATCAACGGCGTAATAAATGAATAAAAGGATGCAAGGGTGGAGCTTTTGAAAGATGTTTGTTTCTTTGATAAAGATCTTTAAATATTTTACCATTAAAATTGCAGATAAATATAGAGCAAAACTTTTTTTTCTTCATAAATATACATAAATAGCATATTAAATAAATACAAAAAAGGACCAAAAAAAAAAAAAAGAAAAACCGAAGAAAATTAAGAAAAACAATTACAATTTTATTTACTGCGCATAAGCTGCAAGTAAATAGAACTCATAAAATAAATTCAAAATGTAGAGAAAACATGGAAAAATTACAGAACAATAAAAAAAGGAAAAAAGAAAAATAATAAAAAAAAATTTTTTAAAAATCCAGAAAAAAATTCCGAAAAAAGAAAAAAAAATCATAAAAATCCGAAAAATAAAAGGTATAATCTTCTCATCAGCTCACGCGATTATATCCGCAAAAAGGAGTGCTTTCTAATATTGTATCAATATAGCCAAAGCAAAATATATCAATACAATAGTGTGAAGAGCGATCAAAAAAATTTTACAATAAATAAAATAGAACACATTCAGTAAAAATATCACGTAAAAACAGAAAATAAAATATAAAAAAAAGAAAAAAAAACAGAATAAAACATAAAACGAAATCTATAAAGCGAGTAACGAATTCATGAATTTGCATGAACGGGCAATTTTTCAAGAATGATTTAAAATATTTTTGTAACAAGATTGCCAGATTACAAAATATGAAAACGGAAGCGCAAATTGAGGTAAAAGCGTAAATAAAGCAGTTTTGTTTTATAGTGCGTTCTTACTGCAGTACTGAAGTGCGTTTGATTTATTAGTTACCAAGGATGGGATCGAAAATGGATGTGCGCAAAGTAATATTATACTGGATAATTTAAAGAAGTTGGTAATTAATAATTTTTGAAAATTAACTTTTATTTAAGAAAAAAATAAAATAAAAGAGAAAGAAACATGAATTGCTTGTTTTGCACATAATTTCAGAATTTTAATTATTTAATTTACTAAACTATTTAATTTACTACATAATTTAGTAATTTTCCCAATATTTACTAACTTGTGCAAAAATCTTGCATTTTAAAATTTATTCAATTGCTACTTAATGAAATATAAAATAAAATAATAATGAAATATTATTAAAAAAATAATTTTTTTTTGTGCATAGACAGGGTATCTGCTACATTTTAGATTTTCAAATTCATGACTTTTCATGATTTAACGAAGTTACTATTTTATCCCTAATTGCTAAAGGAGAAAAATTCTGAAAATAAATTACAATGTTGCTTTTCCTTGATGCAGATGTTTGGATAAATGATAATTAAAAGGCTTAATTGTTTGAATAAAATTCTTTGTTTTCTGTATCAATTGACAGAGGAATTATGAATGTGTAAATAGATAAAAAGATGGAAAACTCCTTTTTTTTTAAAAGTAAGAACCTGTTAGTAGAAAAAAAGGACTCAGAAATAAGGAAGTTCTGGAGATCTTGAGCTTCCAAAGTATAAAGGAATTATTGTACACAATATTCACACCTTTTTAAGAAAGCATTTTATAAAATAGAAATGTGGAATATTATTTTAAAATAATTAATTTGGTAAAACAGTTAATATATGCAATCCCCACACACTCATCATAAGGACACAACAGAATATTGATTTTCAATAAAATATAAATAAATCCACATTCGATAAATATTTCTTACAAAGAAACAGTTGACTGTTGCACGCTAAATCTGTCGGGTCACAAAGTCCTCCATGTTTCCAAAACAAATTATACCTCTGGGGCTACTGAATTGGAGACTTTTTGTTCTCTGGTTCAGGTCGAAATTACGATATGTGTGGAGAAAGAATGGGTCCACCCTATAAATGGGTGTGATGTATGGGTGCGGCAGAAGTCGAATTCTCGGCCAGAGACGGCGCCACCTCTGCCTTGATGGCTGACGACAACAACACAATGAAACAGTGGTAAAACTCAGAACAGTTCGTTGCTTACTAATGATGGGAAAAAATTTTTTGTATCAAAGTGTTTCAAAGAGTTTTTAGAAACTCTAGTTATTTGTCAAGCAATAAAAAGAAATTTGATAAAATTTCCATGTGGTTTGTTACGAGAAATTTCTATCCTTTTTATCATGTTTTTGGATGCAGTTTTTCAAGTGCTTTAAAGGCATAAAGCTAACACGACAAAACTCATTATAGACATTACAGGGTATTTGCTATATTTTAGATTTTCAAATTCATGACTTTTCATGATTTAACGAAGTTACTATTTTCTCCGACAAAAATGCAACAATAAAATTAAAAAAGCATTATAATAACATTAATTGAAATGATTACATTAATCAAAACTGTTATACTCCGCTTCTTCATATTTATAGATTCTTAATTTAAAAAACAGAGTAAAGGAAGAGTAGAAACAATAAAATAGCTGAAAAAATACAAAAGGAAATAATTTTTCTTCCTCTTTTTTTTCTGCAGAAATATATTCAAAAGATACTTTTCTTGTTCATCAGAGAGGAAAGAAATACTCCTGATTTTTCTGTTCTCATATCGGAATAAATAAAATTTGCCAATGACTGGTTTGAGTCAACTAGAATTTTAAATTGATAATATTAAAAAAATTAATAAAAATTCTTAAATCACAGAAGTTTAAAAGATAATTCTCTCTAGAAATGATGCATTTTCTTTCATTTTTTGAAAGAACACCATAATTTTTAAAGAATATGATAAAATCATTTTATATTCTAATAAAATATGACTGAGTGGTGATTTTGTTAGGAATTGATAAGATTGGGGGGGGGGATTCCATTTTAAAAATTAGATTTTTCGGAGACCTAAATCCATGACTTTTTATGATTTTTTTAAAAAAAATAGACTGAACAGACTGAAAAAATAGAATAGATTTTCTAAAAAATGACTTTCCACGACCGCAGATATCCTGCATTAACAAATAAGCATACATACTTGGATTTTCGAAGATTCTGAACGGAGGGTGACAGCAAGCTTTCGTCTTCATCGCCTTTTGACAAATTCAAATGAGGTTCAGCTCTTACAGGCTCTGAAAAACAAACTGTGGTAAGTAAANTTTGCTATTAAACTTTGGCAATGTTTAGTCGGTCCCCGAAAATTCCTGGGAAGTTTCGGTTCCATTTCAGAGAGTGGAAAATGAAACCTGAAATTGAGAATATCTTGTAAAATGAAGCAGAGTTGCACATGAGAGTGCAAGAATCCTTCCCACTGAATCCAGAGCAACCCATCACATAGCAGTAGCTTGGTTGCCGCAAAATTGTGACTTGGCGATACCCAGGGGAAAATATCCCTTTTGGCTCAGATCGGGGCAATTTAAGCCTACTACTTCAATTTGGAGCATATAGGCCCAGGTTTCCACAATTGGCGCAGTACTTGCAACACTGGAAAACCAAAATCCATGACTTTCCATGATTTTTTTCAAAAAAACAGCAAAAATCATGACTTTTCATGACAAATTTTGTTCAATACTGAAATTCATGACTTTCCATGATTTTTCATGACTTTCCAGGTGCGCGGATACCCTGCATAGAATTATGTTTGGATAAACGAATCAACACTTTTAACTGCTCTCTTGACTAAACTATTAGGAGCAATAGTTCGATATTTTGTTAGTCAAGAATCTAAATACGTCGAAAAAAATAATCAGAGAAAATACAATTTCGTGTCTGAATTGGTAACTTAATTCATTGTTAGCACTAATTAATTAGCATATTTGAAGTATATCCTTTAAAACCTTAAGATTGACTTTAGTACGTGAAAATCCGATTATTAGAACAATAGGGAGAAAAAATATCCCTTGTTGTTTATTGTTTTTGTTAATATCAATTCATATTTTTAGAAAGATCTCTTAGATGTGCATTGAATAAAGTTATGTAAAAATTTAAAATCTGTTATTCATAAATATTCACCCACCTTTGGAAGAAAAAAAGAAAAGAAAAGAAAACCTCACTAAAAGTTCTCCAATATCTAATTCAATAAAAGTGCCAGAAAAATGGATGCAAACTTAAGCTTAAAAAATAATAACATGCTGATTGGCTGAAACCTTTAAGTTTTCTTTCGATATATTTCATTATAACTCAAGAAATCGCACATTAAATTTAAGGATACAATCACAGAATAAAATAACTTGCAAAAAGATTGCAAAAAACTTGCATGATGTTATTGTTGAAAGTGCAGCACTATTAAAAACAGTATTATACTTAAAATGATGTTGGTTTTGTGTTTAAAAAAATCTGAATAATTTTAAGTAAAGTTTAAAACTGTCGCTTAATAAAATAACAAGAGAATAAGGAAAATCAACAACTTTAACAAATCACTACTATTTCATTCAATTAGTCAATGTATATAAACCAATTAGAAATAATAAAATTTATGACAAATGTTTGCCTCATTTTCACAAAAACGCACCAATATTAGCTTACCCTGAATATTTTAAATATTACATTTTAATATAGTTAGTCTATTTTATTTACCTGAATTCTATTTGATTATAATATCAAATGTACGGTTTTTTAAGACAGCATAAAAAAATATTACATTAAACTGATTTGTCATGGATGAAAACAGCTCTTAAAAAACAAAAATTAAGGAAAATTTTCTTAATTAATATAAATTTTTTTCCAGTTAAATATTCATTTGTAACTAGCACCAAAGATTTTATTTTATTTTATAACCGTCGTTGAACAGCCAACCCAATTTTTGGGTTCAAGATTCCGTAGTTCAACTCCACATAGCCTTGTAATTTTGAACCCAATCCAGAAAACAAGGGAGCTCCTGGATCAAGTATTGGGAGAAATTTGCCTTCGTGGAGGACTTTTCAGTGGAACTGACACGCATTTGCGTTACATGGAGAGGAAGACCACGAGAACCTCCCACGGTTAGCCTGACGGCAAGGGAAGTTTAACCCATGATCCGTCTACCACTGAGGATATTTCACATCAGCACTGTAGTCGGTGCGAGCCGGATGCGGAATTCGTATCGGCCAACCATTGCCGGGATTCGAACCCCGGTTCACCTCATTGGAAGGCGAAGGCTCTATCCCCTAAACCAGGGGTGGCGAACCTTTATGCACCAACGTGCCAATTTTTCTAAATAAATTGCTTAATGAGGTCATAGACGTGCCGACAAATAGTTTTGACTTCGTGATTATTGGGTGAATAATAATACTAAATACTATCAACTCAAAACTCTTTGCTTACTACGAAAAAAAATTTTTTTTGCAATGTCTCAGTTATAAGCGTAATTCAACATAAAGTAACATCGGTGTGACTTATGTTGTTGCAGATCAGATGACAAATAACTTATATTAAGGTTATAAGACGTTAGTTTAAGCAGAACTGTTAATTTTTTTTGCTAGTTATTTATTGTTAGCTTGGGTTTTTTATGGTTATAAATTGCTTTCTTGGCATTAATTGTTCATTTTTTCTGTTAATTTTTTGTGAATTTTAATTTAATTGTTAATATGTTTCATAGTGAACTTTGTGATCGGTGGCGTGCCCAAAATATAGTGTCGAGTGCCACAAATGGCACGCGTGCCATTGGTTCGCCATCCCTGCCCTAAACCATCACGGTAGCACTAAAGATTTAAATTTTATCGGAAAAATGTTTATCGGAGGAATGTTTAGACGTTAATGACCAGCAACATTTTTCCAACACCCTTTAAAAAAATCTTTTAACAAACATTTATTAAACGATTTAAAAAAAAAAAAAAACTATTTTCGATTTATTCACTTTTAATCATACCGTTTATGTATTGCGAATTCTTTTTGATCAATGATTTTAGATTTAAACATTTTTTAGCAAATTTTTCGATATGTAGTCTTAGCATAAAAGAATTATTCGCTTAGAAACTTAAAGCATTGCGTAAAATAACTTTTAAATGATGACATTAAGAATTCCAAACAATTGTAGCATTATATTCATGACGAATAATAAAAATCACAAACTCATTTGTAAAAAATTCAGAAAGAATGGTAGAAATATATTGCAAAGGGAAAAAAAAGGGACAAACAACCTCTAACTTTCTAGGACAAAATTTTTTTTTTGTAGAACAGCAAGTAAATTATTGCTTTTAATATAATTTTGTTTGATATTATTTTTTTTCAATAAATTACTGAATTAATAGCTGTTTAAATAAAAGGTAATTTATGCAAAGTTAAATACGTATTGTTTTTTTTTCATACAAAATGAAATTATTAATTTAAAAGATACTCCATAATTTAAAAAAATTTTCTTCTGTATTAAGTTCTTGAACATCGTCTAGAACAGTGGTTTCCAACTTACATGAGGCCACAATTAAAAACAGAAGTCAAGTGGCCGGCCGCAACTTTATCGAAATTTTATATAGGACTCTTTTATGTTTGAAGGAACATTAATATTACTGTCATATTTTTATCACGTTGTACAAAACAAAAGTATTGAATTACAAATCAAAATACGAAGTAGATTTAACCCGAGAAATAAATTTTTTTGCACAGTTGGTATGTTAAATTTCAGACAGACAAATTAGGATTTTTTTAACGAAAGAAAAGTATTTTAAACCAATAAAGATTTTTGACGAAAACTGTCCGAAAGAAAATAACAATTAATATTTTTTAGTTCGCAGGCCGCAAAAAGCTTCGAGGGCCGGACGTGGCCCGCGGACGGACCGCCTGTTAGTGCTCTAGAAAGTCCCAACACCTCCCCCTAGAAGTTTTCAACAATCGCTGTAGTGTGACAGCGCCTACGTTGGAAAACTATGATTTAGATCAAAAATCGCCCCCCCCCCAGTATTGATTGTTTTTAATAATGACAGGAAAAAATACGTGCAGTTCTCTAGTTTTTATCGCTTTCGATTACTTTCTTTGATTTGGTAACTGTCTTTAATATTTTAAAGCTTAGACTCCATCCAAATTTTTGCATCTCAAATGTATAATTAAATATTCTTATCATTTAATTAAAATAATGAACATTAAATATCTCACTTTCAATAAATTGCGAGTAACTTATGAGTAAGTAAGTATACCATAAAATGAAAGATAACTATGATTTGACTTGAGTATTCTTACAAAAAACATAAGGCAACAACAAAAAAAAAAGTGTCCCAACTTGACTTACACTTCCGTGTTGTTTTTGAAAGAAGATATTGACTTTTTGGGTTGGGAACTCTTACAACTTAATGAACTTGAAAAAGCTCCATGATGGCATAGTGGTTACTTCGCTGATTTTTCCTATCAACCAATTTCTTCAAGGAACAAATGAATAAAAATATATAAAGATTTTAGAAAAAAGAAGAAAAAAAAGAATAATAAAATGGCAGCTATCAAGGAGTAGTGAGAGACTCTTTAAATACCTTTAAAAAATGTGTTCTTTAACGTGAGTCGGGTAAGGTTACAGTGTAGTAAGGGCGCGGTCTTGTTCATATCTGACAGCTGTATCACAGAAAATGAGTGTGTGAAGTATTAAATGTTTCACGGACATAACGTTGCTGCTTTGTTTAGGATTTTGTTCCTGAAATGTTGTTATTTAGCTATCATATTCTAAATTGATGCTAATCCATTTAGAAAGATCTTTCATTTTACTGCGCAATTTGTCCAATCACTTCATAATTAATTAAAAATATCAGACTTGATGGGTTAATTTTATTGATTACGCACTTCTGGGAAAAATTTTCGAAAAACAACTATCCGTTTTGTTAATTAATAATTAAGTGAAAGTTCTCTCTTCTATGCTTGATTTTCGTTAATTTAAGACATTTTTTTTAATGAGATACCAATGTAAACTTTTTATAATATTTTGCTCTTTATTACAACTATCTCTCTGTTTATTAAAACATTTCAAGAAGAAAAAAACTTGCCAATTTCTTTTTTAAATTTGAATAAAGAAACACAAAAAATGTATGCATACTGCAAATGTATCGATATTTCAATTCATTTCCACTACAATTTTCAATTTTAATACAGTTTGATTTACAGTTTCTGAATTTTTCCAGTTTGTCGAATGAAAACATAAAATTATTACAAGAAGGTTTACCCAAATGGAATAATCATTGGACTAGATTATTATGTTTTATTTTTTAACGGCGGGTACTAAACCTATCGTTCTTTCCTTACGGTTTTTCAGGACTGCTATGTTTCAGAATAAGAAAATAAGACAAGAGAATGCCGCGTTAAATTTTAGGCTGACATAACATTCTGAGTACATAATATTTTGCGCCCAAATTTTGTGAAAGCAGATGTTATCGTTTTGTTAACGTTTGTTTGAGACTGTTATGTTTCAGAATGAGAAAATAAGAATTATCGCAATAAGGGATGACCCAATGGAATATCATTATGTGTGAGCATATTACTATAACAAGAAAATGTTAGTTAAAATGAACATTCAGACCAAATAATATATTGCTCTTAGGTTTTGTGCATGAAATTGTAATTTATTTTCATAAGTTTTATTGTTTTGCATAAACGCTTGTTTAGAACTGCAAAGTTTGCAGAGGGAGAATATAAACATTATTGCAACAAGGATAAACAAATGCAGCACCTTTGTGCATAAGCAAATCATTATAAAAAAATGTTCAGTTACCATTTCGGGGCCCGATGCAAATTATTTTGAAGGGCTCTTTAAATATTCTCCCTTTATTGTAAGCCTATAAAGATGAATAAATTTAAAACCATATATTTTTGCCTATATTGTTGAATTATGATTTTTATCTTTGTTTTTAATTACATTCCTAAAAACTAACTACTTAGCATTTTTTCTTGAAATTTAACAGTTCAATTTTTATGTATACAACTTGCGTTTTAGAAGTAAGGAATTTTACGTTTAATCTACTTGTTTCAATAATCCTCTAAAAATGTTTAAATATATTAGTTTCTAATTATATTATTTAGATTTATAAAAGTGTCTTTTGCGAGCGGTCGCTAAGAAAGTAGAAATAACTAATTTTTTTTACTATTTCATCTATATGGTAAAATAAAAAAATAAAAAGATTTCCGAAATTTCAACACACATTGGGACCTCCTTATAACATTTTTCAGACTGAAGCATTCTTATTTTCGTTGTTAAAATAAAATAAAACCTTTGATCAGGTCTAAGTACTTGCATTTCAAATTTTATTATCATAATTAGAAATAGTAAAGATAAGAATTGCTGGCTCTTTTGGCGTGTAAATATTGCATACATAAAATTTTCTGGAGCAAAGATTGTTTAAGATTTATTCATTCATACGATCATTTTATTCGTTCATGCGATCATTTTATTCATGTTAAACGAAAATATATACTGAAATTTGAAAAAGAATTTTTAAGAAATTTGGATATTTTTATTTACTGCGCATTATAATCTGCAAGTATATAGAACTCATAAATTTATAAATAAATATATATTCTTTCCTTCTTAAATTAAGGAAAAGAGCAAGATTGGTAAAACTGCATTTCCTTCAATGAAAATTCGAATTTTTAAGTGCACATCTCTGATGCCGACTTAACAGATATGAAATATGAATTTAGTTTTATATTTTTAGACTCAATTTCATTTTATATTTTTTATTCTATCGTATCATATTTCCATATCAACGTTTCAGTAACTCTTAACCCGGAATTGCTTGGTTGGTAGGGCGTTGGACTCGTGTTCGTTAGAACGGGAGTTGGAATCCAGTCGGCAGAAGAATCCCCGTGCCCGAAAGAATTCCATCAAAGGTGACTGGTGCACTTTAAATCTGTCGGAGTCACAAAGTCCTCCAAGTTCCTATAACAAATCAATACCCTTGTGGGCACTGCTCCAGAAATACCTTGTTTTCTGGATTGGGTTCAAAGTTACAAGGCTATGGAGTTGAACATTGATAGTCGTAAACTCAAATTTATGTCCGCTGTTCAACGACGGTTATAAACTAAAATTAAGTAATTCTACTTTTATTATTCACCACCGTTGAACAAGCTATCCGTATGAGAATAGCGGCTATTCCGATGTTTAACTCAGCCTCGTAGTTTTGTGCCCAACACAGAAGACTATGAAAGTCCTGCATCAAACAAGATGAGATTTTTTAGAGGGAAACTAACATTTGCGTTACCTGGAGTAAGAAAATCATGAAAATCTTTCATTGTCAGCCAAAGGGATGGGACTCTTAACTTTTATCAGTCTATCTCTGGGAATATTTGTTGTCAGTACTGTGATCGTTGCAAACGTGAACTTAACTGATGAGCCATTACCGGGATTCAAACCTGGGGCACCATATTGGAAGGCATGTGCTCGATCCCTTCTGCCATCCCGGGTAATCAAATAATTTATTCGAATTTCAAAATAATTTTTTTCAAATAATAATCTTAAAATAATAATCTTAAAAATAATATTTATTTAAAACAAAAGTAAAAAAAGGCCCATTTTAGAATATAGTTTTCATTTTGAATATTATTAATTAATTTGTATTATTTATTTAATTTGAATCATTTATTTAATCTTTAGAGTTTTGTTTGACATAAAAGTGCATCATGAAAATAGTTTGAAAAAAAAATTCCTGAATTTTTATTTAAATATAAAAGTTACAGTTTTTTTTATTTAGAAAATTTAGTGGATATACTAAAGTTACTACAAAATTTTTAATGTCTGAAAGAGAACATTATGCTTTTATTTGAAAAAATACTAATTTTTTGATCTTAGATCATTAAGCGATAAATATTTTTTCCTTTTGTATGAATAATTTTTAAAAAAAAGTATTTTTAAGATAATTAAAAATTATCAATAAAACTTATAATAGAACAATATTTCGTTAGAATCAAAGTTTTGTTTAAAAGCTTTTTTTTCAAAAATAAATAACTAAATTAATAAAAAATGCAGAATGAAACTCATGATTTAATCATACTTAATTATGCTCAAATCTCAGATATATGCCACTTTAAGAATTTAATTAAATAAGCTTACTCACCTGTTGGTTCTTTTCATTTCTTCTTCGAATAGCATCTGTTTCACTAAATGCCCAAACGATTAAAAAGATAATGAAATAAAAACTACAATAGTCTCGCATCTCGTCTGCTTGAGAATAAAATTTCATTCAAAGATTGACAAGATCATTTAAGTCGTTTGTCTTAATCGTAATCGTAGAATGAAGAGTTATTGTTTGATATGAAACCAGAACTACTCGAGCGCAGCGTATAAGTGGTCTGTTCAACCGTTTAGTCAGAGAAGAAGTGAGGGAGTATTATTGCTTTAACGCAACAGGATGGGAAAAAAATAAATGTGATGAGGTTGATGAAAAAATAATAAGAGAAACTTTCTTTTAGTAACTTCACTCAGCTTCAGCTATTTGTTGCAAATGATTTCATTTTTATGAGTGGATTTCCCTGCTGTTTTATTTGTCATAAGAATGTTATGTAAATTTCTGAGGTTCGAAGAGATTGTAGGGAGACACGGGTTGCTTGTCGCAGAAACTACTCTTTTTAAAATTTAATTATTTAGGTGCTGTCATTTAAAATATGGTATTACATGAGTTGAAAATTTAAACTTTTATTTCAAATTTTTGGTAATGTAAATTTTTTAAATGCTCTCGAACAAGTTTACTTTTTATAAATTGACAAAGTTTAAAAATAAATAGACAACTTAATCTGGTTAGCAGGATCTGATTTTTAAAAAAGCGTTTAACGTACGTCTCCAGACAATTCTCGTTCAATATGAGTTTATCTTGAAACTCTTTTTAATTTCCTATTTACATCGTAGGGATGATTTAAAAGCATACTTATTTTATGCATTTATTTTTTTATTGAGGCTATTATTCTGATAAGACAAATATCTATGTATTTTCATTGTTTCACCATATCATCAGAAATTTTTTTTTTCTTTCATCTTTTTTTTCTAATTTTTTTTAAATTTTTTTTTTTTTAGTAAACTTGCACAATAGTGGTTTTTCACCCGTTCCTCATGTGGGAAAATGAAATGTCGAATAAAAATAAGGCAGGATTTGCAGAATCAAATTTGCTAAATATATTACACACATTAAGTAAATCACATTATACAAAAATATTTAGCTTAAAATAATAATAATAATTAATAAATAAATAAATAAAATAAATATAAAGAAAACAGGGGGGGGGGTAATTTCTCATAAATCTCTTATAAACAGCTTAACGCAACAAAAAAATTTACAAATTTATAAATTAATATCACCCGACTTAATTTTCTTGTTAAAAAGCATTTCGCAAAAAAAAAAAAAAATCTCCAATAAAACAAATATTTTTTTAGTACAAAAAAATATTTAAGATATCAACCAAGACAAGTACAACACATAGGGTAAACCAACCAGTGAAGGAACACTACTCAGTGAAGGAACATTTCATATATATTGATTAAAAATAAGAATTTGAAAGTTTTTCTTTAGATTGATTGGTAACAATAGCTTACTGCCAAACAATAGGAAGTCATCTAGCAATGTTTTGGATTACCTGGTCAAATAGACTTCTCTGCAAAAATATTTGAATTTGTTATTATCTCTGCAACACCTTGTTTCTTTGAAAAAATTATAAGGTGAGTGTTTGTATTTATATGTTTGAAGTGGAATTAATTGCATGTAATAGTTTTATTTTTCTCACTGCGAAAAAGAGAATTCAAAATATAGTTATTGAAGTTACGTTTTATTTTTTTAAGCATCATAGCACAATAAAGTACTGAGATAAGGGGGTGTTTATTCACTGGATAACCAAACGATGAAAAACCAGTGAAGGAACAAGTGTTCCTTTACTGGTTTTTTTTCTAATTTAATGAAAATAAAAGATAAACTTTACTTTTCTTGTACCTTTAGTGATGTTCCGCATCAAAAGTATGTTAAAAATACGAAGAACAACTTCTAACCAGTGAGGGAACAGGCATGTTCCTTTAACGGGTATAGATTTCCCAGTGAATGAACAGTATGTGTTAATATGTTGTCACTTTAATTTTCAATTCATGATTACAAGAAAAAGTTAACATTTTCCAAGTATTTATATGTTATAATTTCAAGAATAGGCTTGTTTTTAAACATTTGTATGACTTATAAATTCATAAAGAGCATAAAAAAATAACCAAAATTAAGTGTTCCTTTGCTGGGTGTTCATTCACTGGTAAGAGCTGTTCCTGCACTTGGTCTTCTTACTACTTGTTATTTGAACCTCCGAAACTTTAAAACAATATCATGTAAGTTCTCTACAATTTTTTTTACATAATTTGCAATTAGTAACAAATATGCTGACACTGTCATTTAACTAAAATTACGAATTTTGAAATTAATATGATTTTTTAAAAGGCAAGCGAAGCTTAAGTGTTCTTTCACTGGTTAGTTTACCCTATATTGCTCTAATTTCTTTTTTCTTCAAAACAACAGGTGTAATCTTTCATTTTGAATAGTAACCATTCAAACAAACAAAATTTGAATTTCAACACGAACTTACAACAGTGTTGGACAAGCGAAATAAAAGTTTTGCACAAATGCACGATTTATTGAGATAACTATTTTCTTTCATATCATTTTTTAAAAAAATCTACGCATTCCAGTACCATTAAAACCTTATTTTGTAACATTCATAAAATGTAAAATTCTTTCTAAGAATTCTATGTTATCTTTTCATGCATTCCAGTATTATTATTAAATATTTCGAATCATTCATCATTCTATCCTGCAGTCAAAGAGTTTTCGTATCTTCTTAAGGCATTCCTGTTTCTTTATAAACTTTTTGAGGCATTTGTGCAACATACACAGTCTTTCTCTCATATCATAATAAAATTTTATTCCAATAAATAAATCTGATTTATAGAGATCAATAGCAAGTACTCAAAGCTGTGGCCACGCGTGCCATTGCACAATTCAAGTCTGCGAATGAATAAATGTTGCACCTGTTAGATCTTAGAGATTCCAGGCCTTGTGTTAATTTTGTAAGCGGCAGCAATAGTAATGTTGCCTTGCTACGAGCAAAATGCTAACTTTTTGTGTCCCCCGAAGAAAAATTCTAGAAGGTTGAAGTCCGGTGAACGAGGTAGCCGCGGCATTGTTCTTTTCAACCTCTCAGAATGGAATGCAACTCTTTGCTCTATAGTAAATAATATTCGTTTGTATAGATACTATTACTCATTAAAATACTACTTTAGAAATGGTGTAGCATATCAATATAATATCTCAAGTTCTTCGCATCAATTAAATTAAATTCGTCAATATACACATATATCAATATGCCTACATCAATATACGAAGGATTTATATAAGCCAAAAAATCATAAATATAACAAATATAAGAGGGCACCCTGTTCGTATGATGTTTTTAAAAGTGCTCATAAGTATGCAGTTAAGTTTAATAAGAAAAAATATATTAACATAAAAATATGTAATTTCTTAAAAGAAGAATTTTTTTGTTTTTAATTTTATTAAACGCTTAACACTTTTTCCTCAAAAAACTAAATGAATTTCTTACATATCTGAGTAAAATTTATAAATCAATTATCTGGGGATATTTAACTTCACTAAATGAGCAATTTTGAAGCAGAAAGATAGCTCTAGCTCACCAAATGCATAATTTTTTTGAATGCTTGGCAAAACGGAGTGTTCTTAATAAACGGGTGCAGCGCGCCGCAGCGGTAAAAAACTTAATTACTCGTTAGTTAATAATTATTATTTTTAGAGCAATTATTATTCATAATTGAATTTATGAAAATGATTTTATTTGTTCGATTATTCTTTCTATTTCTCTTGCTCTTAAGTTTATTCATACGTTGAACAAAATACATATTATATGATTGACAGTCTTCATTAATTCTTATAAGTTAATACAAATACAAAACAGTAAATACAAATACGCGTTATTGCTTATGACTGAATAAATGTGTTTCAATAAATAACAAATGTAGATTTTCCTTCTACTGTATTAAAAGTAGATTTTTTTTATCAAATAACGAATGAACAGGAGTAAATAAAAATATGACAGAAAACGATTAACGAATAACCAAACTAAAAATTAAGAATTGTTTAGATAATTTTCACATAAATGTCATTTTCACATAAACATCACAGAAAAACTTAATATCACTAAACATCCATGCAATCCCATCTTGTTTCAATAGCTTTTATTACAATTCAGCAAAGAATAAAAAATAAAAAAACTTATTTAGAATAATACTGTCGAACTTCGATGCATCATTCTCTCTTGCATCTTTCGTTTTTCCGTATGTATCTTCGTGTTATAATGGTCCCTTCACAAATGCTACTATAATTTTAATAACACCCGTTTAGAACGCTTCTGAAACTATTAGATTGATCTGCATTTTTCATTTAGAAATTTTACCGATATTTTAAAAAAAAAGTTTAAGTTATTATGTTTTAAGGAAAAAAACAATAAATCTTGAATAAGTAGAAAATGAGGATTTGTTACAGTTTGGGTAAAACCGCCTCAAATAGCGCGTTAGCTACAAATGACTCAGTAGGTAGAAGTGTTGAAACTTGTTTTGAGACGCAGGTTGACAAAATGGTTACAGAGGGCCTAAACTGTACAAAATGATACCGAAGAAAAGGAACTGCATTCATAGCAAGCATAACCAACTAATTCAAATCTTAAGTCTCAAAATTTTGAGGGAAAAAATGAGAAACTTTCTATATTCGTCATAATTTACAAGAAAAAATAATCAGTAATCTATTACAAATGTCGAAGATTTATAATTTGCATTATGAAGAAAAGAGTGTGTTGAAATCAAGATTTTAAATAGCCGGGATAGCCTGGTTGGCAGGGTGCTGGAATCACTTTCGTGAGAACGGGAATTCGAATCCATCCCAGCTGAAGACTCCCCGTACAGTAAATGGTGTATTATGTGATTGTTTGCATATGTATTGTGTGAGTTAGATCGGTGGCCAGACGTGGACTATACGGTTAAGGGTTTTGCAAACCTAGGTACGTCTCCACGTCTGGAAAAAAAGAAAAGAAAGAAAAAGAAGCAAATGGTGACTGGTGCACGTTAAATCTGTCGGGTCACAAAGTCCTCCATGTTCCCGTAACAAATTATACCTCTGGGGGTACTGAATTGGAGATTATTCGTTCTCTGGTTCAGATCAAAATTATGATCCGTGGGTGAATGAACGGATGTATGAATGGGTCCGTCCTATCGACGGGTGTGACGCATGGGTGAGGCAGAAATCGAATTCTTGGGGCGCCATTGGAAAACAATAACAATACCCCCCCCCCTCTGCTTTAATGGCCGACGACAATAACAATAATTTTAAATAAATCTGTTTGTTCATCCTTCTCTTTCGTTGTAAATATTTTTGCATTAAGAACATAAATTTTGATTAAATCCTGTTTTTTACAATTAAAATTTTTTATTCTTATTCCAAATTTATTGGTTTTTATGTAAATAAATTTTTTATTATTTTTCAAGTCATTATTTTAAGGGGCCAGAGGTTTGATCCTCAACTCAGCTAAGACCCATCGAATATATGCGATATACGTACTCGTAAAATCTGTGGAATTGAAAGTCCTGTAATCGGTCGCTGAGTAGTACCATTGGTACAAGGTTCTGAAAAAATTTTCCTTCCCATTCAGATCTATGTCTAAATTGAGGCCTCACAAATGAGATCCCCTCTGCAGAAGATCAAAATTGTGATGACATGTCTTCGGATCATCCTCAGGGATGTTTCCCAGGCTGTCTCCAATACACCAATACTAATCTCCAATACACCAATGTTGACTCGAATTCGCCGTTTTCCCGTACGTATCGTTTGCAATGAATGAAACAATCGATCAAGGTTCTAATGTATATCATAATCGTAATACCCATAAGAGATAAACAGATGTAGACAAAATTATGAGAAAGGCACTAAATTACAAATCGCCACGAGTCAACTCAATTTCCTAGCATGAGCTACTCGCTTTTCTTTTAGTGTTATTGGATCATTATGCATTATTCGTTAGCCTTAGAATGGTAGATGGTCTTTTGTACTTCGTTGCGGCGCAGCTAATGTCTCCGATCTCACAATTTTACCCTATGAAATGTAAGAAAAACTCTACACATTAAAAGAAATATTTTGCACAATTGATTTTCAAATTATCTTATAATTATTATTTTATATTATTGTTTACATAAACAATGGGATGCATGTAAGTGACACGAAGCGTGGATAGCTCGATCTTGAATGGATGTTGAAACGTGGCGTTTGTTTACTTCAGCAAATGTCCTTCTATTCTATTTCAAGTAAGCCAAGCCCGTCAAGTATCAATTCTCTTAAGTGATTTCTATATTCTTTCACTATATATTTTTACTTAACACAAGGACAGTTACGAAGCCATGTAGAACATAAACAAACTAATTATGCATTGAAGTTGCTATGTACGCAAAACAAAAATACATCACGTTTACAATAAAATACATAAACAAATAATAAACCTGAGTTAAATAAAAGAAGTAGATGAGAAAGAATTAAATTTTAACAAATTCGATGTGCGATACCAAGTTATATTTTATTAATTTTACATTAATTATCATCCTGAGGTCATAGGTCACGTGTCTTAGTATCAGTGATTGTCTTCTTCTCGAGTTGCTAGTACCCAAATCTAAAAAATTCGCAACGTATCGAACCCCCCCTTTCTTTAAAAAATTTTTAACACTACTTTTAAGAAAAATTAAATTAAGGAACTCAAAGATAATTTTTGTGCCGAAAAATCTAGTTTCAAAAAGTAGTCCAATTTAAAAAGAAGAAGAAAAAAATTTTTTTTGATTCAGTTTGCCGTATTTAACATTGGCCTCAAATCAAATGCTCGTTTTTATCTTTAACGTGACTACTTCACTTATATGAAGATTCATTTCTCTATTTCAATCGATATATAATCGTTCATTTGTAAGTTTAAGAAGCGGAAAATGGACATTGTAAAAAGTAGTTGCTAAGATACCGTTTGTATCGATATTTAAGAGGAAGAAAATGGTACGTGAGAAACTAAGTTTACTTCATTTCTCAAACGATACTGCGAATTGCTGAATTACAAAATTTATAAGATAGAAACTCAGAAAATAGATCAACTTTAAAATAAATTTATGTAACATGGCTCTGGAATTTAATGACGGTTCTGCTCAATCACATTGCTCGGAAATCGGAAAAAGGGATCCTGAACAAAATGTGGTGACCGTAAAATTTGTAGAGTCAGAAACGACACATGACATGCAGGAGACAGATAATTTGCCGCCAACATTTGATCACCCTTCTAAATTCAATTATGGAAATTGTGTCTGCACTGCAAGTGATGGTTTACTCAAACAATTATCTGAAAACATTTGTGGTAAAAAAGATGGCCCTGCGAAGAATAACTTAAAAAATATTCACCCGTTTTATCGAACCATTAATTCTGACTATGGATCTAAGCCTCCTTGCGTACATACTATGCCAATTACTTTCTACCCAAAGAAGCAAAAGTATTGGGAAAATTTGGCTCGAGTTGGTATGTACCGTAATTGTAGTTTCAATACAGCAATCGAGAAAAGCCGCATTTGAATTTTTTTTAGGAAAAAAGCACTAATAAACAATGAAAAAGACTGATTAAAAATTTTCGTATGATTAGTAGGTATTAGAATTTGTTTTTAAATGTAATGTTGAATGCTTTATGTGTATCTATGTTTTAAATGTGTATTTGATTGAAAATAGTAAGCTTAAGACAGTTATAGAGTAGAAAATTTGGACTCATTTATACTATGGCATTTAATAGTTATTGTGAAAATATCAACTTCAATAATGCTTTGTTTGATTGTTCTTTTTAAATTAAAATAATTAATCTGCAAACGATTATTATAATATGTTGATAATTTGATTTCTTTCATGAACGATAGTACTTTATTGTTTAGTTTAATAATTTATGAATTAATAACGAAGAATAATAATAAATAGGGAATTAATAACGCTACTCCCGCTGACTTCTTTATTATTTTAAAAGGATTAATGGTGCATACCATTCCTATAAATATGTGTTTCAATAAACATTGAAAAATTTTCCGGACTAGAAAACTAGTGAAAAGTTAAAATATTTATAATAAACTGTAATTTACTTTACAAAATGTACTTCAGTTTTTATTAATACACAACATCCTTCAGGAAATAACACCTAAGCTTATTATCGAACTTTTTTTTTAAAAAAAAGAAAGAAAAAAAAAAGAAACAAGCTTCATACACAAGCAGCAAGCTTCAGGCAATTAATTTAAATTAATAAAAGAAAGCGATAATCTCATTAATTTATTCTAATAGTTCTTTTTTAGCAAGTGGAGCTGAAATTATTTGATTGGGTGAAAGTGTTGCCATTTTGCCGTTCTTTGAAGAAGAAAAAAAACGCGTCGTTTTATTACATGCTGTAGCACTACAGGTGTATGTAATATATGGTTTCTTTTTTCTTTATTTTGACAAATGGTTCAAGAAGGTAAGATCATAATTTTAAAGAAGCGGTACCATTTCTTCTTTTTACAGCGGCACTGGAAAAGGTTAGTAAGAAACATGTGCTTTGTGACAATCAAAAAAAAAAATATATTAAAACTAACTGTAAGAATAGAACAGCAAATTACTTAGTCAAGTCATTAAATTAAATTTTTTTTTGATGGTATTAGAAGTTTTGCGAACAACTAACATATTTTCTGTACCTTCCACTGCTTAATTAACTAAAATTGACGAAAATGTCCCTTACTATATCTTTCTTCCAAGATCTTATTAATTTTTAACATACTCCGAAAAACTGATGCTTTGATAAAAAGCTCTACCAGCATCCAACCTAAATACATATAAGAGATAACAAAGTAAGGAAATTAAAAGTTTGATTTCCCTTAGAATTATTTTACAGTGTTCTTTGATAAATATCTTCAATTTTAAAGAAATTTATGGAGTTCTTTTTAGTTGCCTAACAACAGAGGAGAATTCGATAAAAAATTTCTGACGCAATGGTTAATTTGGTACAATTTACCATAAACACCGCGGAGTGCTCCTTTAAAAGTTATAAATATGTGATCAAAGTTTTGTGTTTTTATGAAGTTATTACATAACTCTTAATACTTTTTTCAACAGTATAATAACTAATCAACTAATTATTAACCTAAGAATAATATTTCATAACTAGAATAAAAAAAATATTATTTTATGCTTGTTTAATAGAGTTAAAAGTAATAATAATAATTGCAAAGGGCAATCGGTTCAATTTTAAACGCTTTTAAAGCTTTAAAAAAATAATAATGTTTAAAAGCTTTTTTTTCTCTTGTCATATCTTAGTTCCTCGAATCTTTTGATTCCAAAGCTGGAGATAACTTTTAAGGCTTTTTTACTTAACTTGAATATTGAAATTCAAATAAAACATCAATTTTTAAAAGCTACCTTTTTTTTAAGAAAAAAAATGTCTTAATATGTTTCTATTATACTTTTTCTTATAGTGATGTAATTAAGAGAGGTTTCAAAAAGCTTTTTTATCAATCTTCATCCAAAGAGTTGCGATGTATTTAAAACCGAAACAGGTATTCCATGGGTATTTGATGTCATAGTCACGTAACTCCACTAAAAGTGGCGTCGCAGGGTTAGAACAATATTTCTCCAATGACATTTACTTTATTTACTTAAAAGCGTTCTTTCTTAAAAGATATACGTAGGCGAGAAGTTGTTCTTGCCTTTCTCGATGATCTATCCAGCAAAATATATACCGTCTCCATGAAATATTGATATTCTGTTATTTTTGTATATTTATAAATCTACAGTGTTAAAAATTTAAAAAAGGAATCTAAGATGTGGTAACCTTAATCTTCTTAAGCTAATGATTATATTGGTTGTTAAATCAGATACAAAAATATACTTAGAAATAAACGGATTCTCTTTTTCGACGAATTTGAATTATTTTATCTCCTATTTAGTATGGAGACCTGTTGAAAGTTGAGCATTAAAGTAAAAAAATATTACTTTAGGCTTGGAACAACACGAATCATACATACTTTTCACACATTTATAAATCTAGTTTTTGAAACTTTTATGTACATATAATGTAAAATAACTCTAAATAGTCATTTATTATTTTATCTATTAATAATCGGGGTCTTAATTTACAATGGAATTAATATTTATTAATTGTCAGGAAAAATTTTTCACATTCCTTAACAATTCAAGCGAAAATTTCTGAGTTCCTGAGAAAGTTTCTAAAATTGGAAGGAAAAAAAAAGAGAAGACTTTTTTTTTATAAAGAACTATTTGATCAATTTCAAGCAAGTTTTACATTTTGTCATTTAAAATTACAGCTTAAGAAGTTGTAAAATTTTTTATGATACAGTTTAAAAATTTTATTATTATCGAATTTTTTAATAAATAACTTCTAAAAATAAATTTCTGCAGGAAATTATCTTTGGGAGAACGATTTTTGCCAAAAGGTTAAAATTATAAGAATTTTTCTGAATTGTAAATTGTATTCCAACAGTTTGATGAATTACGTAATAAGTAAAAATAATAAAAACTCAAGCTTTTGGCTATTCTTTTGTCTAGACTGGGAAAAAGATCATTTGGGGGGGGGGATCATTAATTATGCCTCATAGTTAGACTCATACTTTGGAGCCGAAATTTCAAATTTGCCAATTAGAATTTCATATAAAGGACTTCTCTTTATCAGATTTCGTAACATAGTTCATTGTCAGAGTTTATTGAGCAACACAAACAATTAGATTAGACAATTATTACATGAAATTCAATCATCAGGTCAAAAGTTATCCGATTAACTCAACCCCTATATATTACAAACTGTACAAATTACTGATAGCTTTGTCCTTTTAGGATTCAGAATGTGGAGAAAAAAAAACTATCTACATAGTTATTAATTTGATAGTCGAAGTTTCTCTCAAAAAATTTCAAATTTTGATGGTTTGCGCCGTTTACTTTAGTATTAAACAAATCTTAACTATTATTATTATTATACTGAGTATAATTTCAATAATGGGGATAAGTATGAAGCTCGCCTCTAAAAAAACTTTAAAAAAAACTATCCATGTTTTCGGTTACGACTTGTAGAATTATAAACGACTCCAACGATCTCGGCTAATTAAAAATATTTACAATAGCAAACAATTCATTGGTTTAAGTATAATTTTCATCGGGATGATTAGGGGCTAAAAATCCCCGATTGTTAAGAACACTATTTTTACCTAAATTTTATTACATAAACTGAAGGAAACAGAAGAGGAAACGGGTGCTGTAATTATTTTATTAAATTTAACTGACAAGAGTGCTAATGTATAGAAATTTTCTAAGAAAACATTCAGTTAATCAGAATACGTAATTCTATACCAAGAAATTTACCGTAGAGATAGACAATTAAGATAACTAATTAAATAGGCGTAACTTTTCGTAATTGCTCGTTCACATTATTTGAACTTATCGCTCTAAGTCTTAATTAAAAATGACAGATGGAAATTCGTGAGTACCTGTAATGGCGGGAGTTTCAAGGGGAAGGGAAATCATTATTAAACACTTATCAAATCGTGCTATCAGAAAATCTGAATAATCGGGCAAAAGAAGCAAAAATGTTTAGTCGCCTCAGACATTTTATCTCCGTCTCACCGTCATTAAAAACACATAAAAAATAAATAAACATTAATATTAACCAGGTAGACATAATCTTTTTCACACATCAGTCTTAAGACCGATGAGAGAAAAAGATTATGTCTATCTGGTTTATTGTTCACAAAGAAAAAAAATGGACAAGGAAATATTTTACTCTTAGTGCTTTGAAAACAGTACAATAAATTACTTTTTTTTTAATTAAAATTAAAGTATCTTTTGTACTTTGCTACGTTATGAGTACTAATAGAAACTTATGTAAATGGCATGCAAGAGTTGCTCGGCATAGTACGTAAAATAAAGAATACTACAGGCTATTATAAGCGACCCTATTTAATAGCCTATATTTCGCCGAATATTGACACATAAATTTTGAAATTCGGCCTTATATATTGTTGCAATGTCTATATACACCACACTAAATTTCAAAATTACAGACACAGAAAGAGCCTATTTGTGATATCAATAATTCCCTACACATTATAGTGTAATGCAGTGTTTCCCAAAGTGCGGTACGCGTACCCCTGGGGGTACGGGAGCAGTTTAGCGGGGGTACGCGTTCTTATGCGAAATATTTTGCAACAAACGGAAATTTCAAAAACTTTTTTGCCAAATTAAAAATTAATAATTAGTGGTGTCAACAGCCAGTTGGGATTTTTAACTTTTGTGCAATTTTTTATAGTAAAAAATACATTCATTTTTTATAAGTGTTACACAGCTTTGCGAAAAATTTAGAAAGGGTACACAAAAGTTATAAGTTTGGGAAACACTGGTGTAATGTAATGATCAAATTTACTAATCTCATTGGAACACAGAAACGGAAATAGTAATCAGATTTTTTTTTCTGAGCTGAATTTGTATAAATGGTATTGGGAGTGTCTCTATTTATTAGTTGTTTCGAAAACTATGCTTTTAAAAGAAAAACTAAATTGCTGTAGATCTATTTCACTAGTTTTCATGTCATTTCACATAACTAACCACAGAGGCTTTTATAAATATATAGCACAATTGAGACAAAAACA
The DNA here is from genome assembly GCF_043381705.1 of Parasteatoda tepidariorum. Taxonomy (NCBI): domain Eukaryota; kingdom Metazoa; phylum Arthropoda; class Arachnida; order Araneae; family Theridiidae; genus Parasteatoda; species Parasteatoda tepidariorum. The sequence goes on from NC_092204.1 coordinate 70,969,579, forward strand.
AAGAATATGAATAAGTTTTATTTACTGCGCATCAGCTGCAAGTATATAGAACTCATAAACCAAGTTAAAAATATGGAAAATAAAATTAAAAAAATTATGTGTATATATATATATATAATATTGTATTTTTTACTTCTCAACTTGACGTGTCTAGGGATTTTTTGCAGACTTCAAAATTTCTAAAATAAATTTTAAATCTTACCTGTTTCACAAGATGATGTATAATAATTTACTATTGCTTCAAAGTTTTAAAATCTCTTTAGGAATTTTAATCTCTCTTAACGTAAGAAAGTGGTATACAGGAAAACGTGCAGCTCGAAATTTTGTTTTTTTACGTAGGATTGTAAGGGAGTTCAATATTACTTTTTTTTATCATTAAATTATCTTAAAATGAACAAGTTTTCATAATTGATATCAAACTGTTTTGATTCGTGCTATTCGTGAAAAAGATATAGGGAAAAGCATAAAAAAAAAACTAAAATTAGGAGGCTCAAAGTGAAGTAAGCTTCAAAGCTCGAATTTTCCGTATTGAGCTTTCCTCTGCTTTTAACAAAAAATATGTAGTTTTGGGCTTTTTTTTTTTCCCTTTACGAAGTAATAAATCTAACAGTTTTTAATAAATTCTTGAACACTAAGCAAAAATACCAACTCTGCGTTAATCCAAAAAGCCATAGAACATTTTTTAACGGAAATATTAACATTTGAAGTTTAAATTAATGTCACAAATTACGAAAAAAAAAATGTAGGACATTTAAGAAGTTAATCATTGATATTTTCTAGAAAATTAGACATTAATAAAATAAATACATCTAAATAACATGAAAATCTAAAAAAAAATTGCTCATATTAATCTCCATTATGCTTACTGCAAATGAAACGAAACATTTTGCAATTTGTCAATATTTACAATGTGAACATGTACTACAGCAAGTGAATTTTCTGGTCCAGTAAATAGTTTTAAGCAATCAAATTCTTTAGTTGCCCCCAGACAGAGAGAGCGAAAGAAAGATGATTAATGTCTGGAGATTTCGGTGGTCATTTAACATATTCTCCTCTCCCAATCCATTTGCCAGGTAATTTGAGCTTCAATTATATCTTCATGTTTCTTATGTAATGGACAGGTAAAACACCAAACACTGAGAATAAAAATCGTTGTTCTCATCCAGGGAGTGCTCTTTTATGTTATGCCTTTTCTGGTAACGTCACTTTAATAAATTTAGTAATTTTCCACCATTTAAACGGAACGGCAAAATGTTAGGAGTAGGATTCAACTAACGTTATATTAATGTCTACAATACGTTTAGTATAAATCGCTTTTGAGTTTCAACAGACACTCAACATGTGATTGAGAATGGCCTGCAAGTGACGTAATGTGGGTGTCTCGATCCTGATTAATTATAGAAACGTGGCATTTGTTAACGCTGGCGACTGTTCTTCCCATTCTATTTCGAGTAAACCAAGCCCGTCAAGTACCAATTCTCTTAAGTGACATATTCTACATTCTTTCACATATAGTTCTTACTAACACAAAGATAGGCACGAAACCATGTAGAACATAAAATAATTATGCATCGAAGTTGCCAAGTACACAAAACAAAAATATATTACGGTAACAATAAAATATATATAAACAAATAATGAATCTAAGTTAAGGTAAAAGACGTAGACGAGAAAAATTTATATTTCAGCAATTTCGATGTAATTGCGCTGCATTTAATTAGCTTCGCTTTAATTAACATTCTAACTTATGTGGAGAAACTTAGCTCAAGTTTAACACGCCATTTTGCTTATAAGTAATCAGCTGGCGCTGATGTCATAGGTCACATGTGTGGCTATCCGTGATCTTCTTGAAATGTAAATTTCCCAATTAAACCAGGGGCCTTCCTGGCTGAATGGTATCGCCCGCCAAAGACTGTGTAAAGCGTGGAGGAAGCGGGTTGGAATCTCCCTGTTACCCTCGATGCATCTTGTATTACATACCTCTCTGTTCTTCTATTTGACAAAGCTTTACGAGCCTAAATTGAGCACACAAGCCTGCAAAAGTATGTAATTCCAATAAACCCAATTCAGATTGTAATAGAAATTAAAAATTCCGAGAGAACAATTGCAAACGCTCTAAATTCTCTCTCAAAAAAAAAAAAAAAAATTATAATAGCTCCGAGTGATTTGGATGCAGCGCAACGAAATTTGATTCTTTAGTTAAAACTTAATTAGCGTTCATACTTAAAATATCATAATTCAAATGTCATAATCATTTGTCGCAATTACCATAAATCAAATACACATCAACGTAATCTCCTCGTTTAAGAACATTTTGATTGTGAATCTAAATTACAAAAATACCGTTTGAAAAAGAGAAAAGCAAGCACTTAAAATTTAGCCACATTCAGAAGTTTCAATTGGGTGGGAATTTTTATGCCAATTCTGAAACAGGAGAGTTCTATGGTAATAGTGAGGTTTAGAGACAAGGCTAAAAATTGCTGCTTCCTTAGTTAAAACTATGTTAAATCTTAAACTGATCAGAATGTCGCGAACGGCCTAGTCATCGAAACACAGAAGGCGGCTTGTTCGCTCTTTATTAATTTTTTCATAAATTAGAAACGTTTCTTCCGTTTCGTTTAATACGATTTTCTTACTACAGCGCGCACTTTAATGAATTCAATTTTGATTTTTTTTCCAGGATTAAAAAATGAAACTTTGAGAAAAATTATGAGTCACAAAAGACTTTCCGCTACATAAGAAATGTGTAATTAATATTTTAGAGCGGTCTTTACGAAACACCCTGCATAATAGTCAAGCATTTTCATTAAAGCAATATTTTGGTACATATAATTCGTCAAAATTGACAAGACAGTACTCGCACTTCAATATGGGTAGACTGGATAAAAATGGGCCCTCAAGATTTTTCTATTTTTCCCCCTAAGCAGTTATGTGAATGTGAATTAATAATTTTTTTACATGAATGATAAATTAGATCCAAGAATAAATAATATTCAATGTGAAAATATTTTGGAAAGTAAATAAATTTTTGGAAGTAAGCCAATACTCATTTTTATACCAACCATTGTCAGAAAACTCCGAATCTAGATTGAAATAATGAAAAAATCTTGATTTTTTAAACTTAATACACTGATAAAGGGTTTAAAACTCAAGGAACATCAGTAATTTTGAATTTGATATCTTTGGAACTTTTAGAAGAATAAGCTAATTGAGTAAATTTAAAAAAAGAAATCAAGAATCAAACTTTGATCCCATTGCGAGACTTCATGATGAAGTTCATAAACCCATTCTTTAAAGTTAAGACACAATCCTCAACACTTAAATGCGAGAAAATGTTTTCTCTAATGTTCCCGTTGTCAAAGGAAAAGAATACCTCCTTATGTACAAACCAAACGTCTTATCTAATGTAAACAATTTGTTTTTACGAAGCAACTAAAGCTCTCTGGAACAACAGAAGTTGTGATTTTCCGTTAAATTAACTTGGTAAACCTGTATACAAACTCTTGCAATCAAGATCTGCTTTAGTTAGAGAAACAAACTTTTTCTTTATTGACTCGACATTGTTCCCTGTGGGCTAAGCTCTTCTCCAGAATCTTTCCCCAATCATGCTTTCGTCCTTACCCAGGATGTCTCAGTTGAAAAAATAAAAACTAAACAGTCTAAATAGTGATGGGATTTTAACGTACTATGTTTGACACCCACGTAACGAAATGTTAAATTAACTTGTATAAACTTATCAAAATAAATAATTATCTCATAAATTTCCTATGTGCAAAATCTTTAATCTTACAATCATTCAAATTGATGCATCGTATTGTTTACACTCTAACAAGTTGCCAAAAGAACGGCTTTTGAAGGTTGTGTCACTGTTTTTGGCCAAATGTACTCAGAATTTTCTGTTGCTTGGAGTAGACTCAAAGACTGTCCAAATAGTTAGTATAGTACAGCTTTCAGAACTCCTCCAGACACCCGTCTCGTGTCGTGGCGGATACTATGGTTACGAGGAAAGGTCACTTGGAATAGGGGTGTGGGGTGAATAGTTTTGACCTAATCTTAAAGTAGGTCGTCGTAAGTAAACCAATCGACACCTTCTTTCCTCCATTTTACCCCCATTAGAAATGTGCTATCGCTTGTTACCATAGCAGCAGACAGCCCAGACTTTCAGTCTGGAGGAGTTTTCCTCAAAGCCGCACTATAATGGAAGTTTTATAAACTGTGATCTGCGAAGGTCTTAGCAAAATAAATGAATGTTGTATGAAGTAAAATTTTAAAAAACATTTACCTGAGAAATCTTTATTTTGATTTTCCAAAAATATTATTAAGCTTCTATTAAACCAATAGGCACAATATATTACCAGAAACGTTATTGTGGGCATTTAATTTTTTCTCATAATAATATTTTTTCTCTTTAAATTGTTCTTAATTTTCTTTGTTTCTTGCAATTGTAATTGTTCTTAAATTTCTTTTAATTCTTAAAAAAATTTTATGAAACTGCAAGTTTATGAAAGTCATAAATAAGTGTTATGGTCAGTTACATATGTTATTGCAACATGGTCCTAAAAGATGATTTTGAGTAAAATGCTTTTCTTTACATACAACTCTGAAAAATAATCAATTCCTTTTAAAATCGGGAAGTCAAAACAATTTTCAGCAAAGAGATAAAAAAAACTTGAAAATAAAATTTAAAAAAGGAATTTTTTTTATAGAAAAAATTAAAGATAATAACTCGCAAACTTCATATTTATTTATTGTTCTGACAACTTTATTTCATTCTTTATTTACATTTCATCAAAATCACAATTTTCATTTTTGCATACAGTTAAATAAAAACCAAAGGAAAAAAGGAAAGAAAAATGCAACATATATACATATTTTCAGAAAAATTAATTAAAACTTTAAAACATAAATCATTTAATAAATTCAAAATAACATTTTGTTTATCTTATTTAAAAAATAATATAGTTCTGACTCTTAATCATCAAGTGAAGGAAAAATATTTTACGAAATAAAATGTTGCTTTGAAATTTTCTGATTTTTTTGAATTGCTTTGAATCTAGAAATCTTTAAAATTATTGCTCTAAAAATATAGTTTTAAGTTTCTCAAATTGTAAACAAATATTTTAACAATAAGAAAATTTCATTATAATGTTTAAAACATAACGAAAAAAATAAGTAATAAATTATCACACAATATTTATTACTTTGGGTCCATGCACTAAAATGTTTTTTTTTTTTAAAAAAAACTCAGAAAATAAAAGCTCGACCAATAAAAAGAAAAAATATTAAAACTAAATTATAACTACAAAATGAATAAATTAAAATTGAGTTTAATGTAAAGTATAAACAAATTTTTTTTCAAAACATCTAATTTTTTACATTTTTAAAAGGATTTATTTATTTGCAAAAGGACACACATTTCTTTTAATTTGTTAAGTGTTAAGTCAGTAACCGGTGACTGATACTGAACTTTACGTTTAACCTGCATTAGTCACTGGTGATTGACAGTATAAGAAATATAACAAAAACTAAAAAATTTACATGGTTTTAAGTAATTTCTGAAACTTTATTTAAAATTTGTTAATAACAAACCGAATTTGAAAAATTTCAATCTGCAATAATGTTATTAATCTTATTGCTTCTAAGGAGAATGAGTAGCTCGATAGGGGTTTTCTTAAAAATATGTGTGGTGTATAATAAGTTGCATAGCATATTAGGTTCAAAATATGCCTAAACTTTTAAATTTTGTAATTATGAAATAATTAGAAAATGCAGAAGAATACATTATTTGAAATAGCAAAACAATAGTAAAATTTAGGATGGAATTTTATTCAGTTATTAAAGACAATAAAAGAATAATTTTATAATTTTAACACTATTTAGACAAAAAAAGATAGTGAGCAAGTTTAAAATAACCTACTGTAAATTAATTAAATTTATGCAAGTACACATACACATAAACTTATATTGCAGAGAAGAAAAATTTTTATCGATTAAAAGCTGTAAAAGTTTTAATTATTTCTTAAAACGTTGACAATTATATGCTGATCAATGAACTATATAATTTAACTTTTATTATTTATTATTATTTTTGCTAAAGAAATTAAACAAAATTGCTACCACAACTAGTCCTTTATTTATTTTAAACTGTAATTGAGTACAAATTATTTTGATATTGAATGTATTTTTAATCCTCATCTTTAATCTAATCAAGCTTTGCCTTTTAAAAAAACAATAGTAAAATATGTTGGATATTCAAGTAATTTTGTCTAGTTATTTTCAAAAGGTTATGTGTTGATAGATTTGCAACTGTTAGAAAAAAATAAATAATAAAACAAAAAAATTTCTTCTATACATGGGCAATAAAAACCATACGTTTTTTAACTCTTTTAAACTTTACTATGCTTTAGATATATTTTGATAAAACAATTTCATTCATATGTTACACAACTTACAAGACTTTTCTGATAATGAGAATTTTTTATTGTTCCAAAAGTTTTTTTTTTTTTTTTTTACACTAATGACCTTTAGTAAACAAATCTATTGAGATTGTTTTTTGAGGAATTTTAAGAACCAATCAAACCAAGGAAATATTTTCTTTTCAATAATAAGTTCAGTATTTATGTTTTAATATTTTTATGCCACACAACTCAACATTATAAAAAAATTTAATACATTTTCATTAAGAATTTTTTCTCCGAAAAAAGAAAGGTGGTAAATTTTTCAGAAAAAATGTCCTCATTCTAAGCATCTAACAATTGCTATCGGGGTGTACACAAATAATTTTTTTAAATTGGATCATTTGATTTAAAAGTAGTTTTTATGTAAGTAAATTAATAAACTGTTTAACTTAAGACTGGAAGAATATGAGTGATCATTGATTAACTTCATTTTTATATCATGTATCTGCATTAAATAATTCAGATACAGTAAACATTAATTGCTCACAAAGAATACAAATTTACTCATTAGTAAAAGGGAATTTTTTTTTTTTTTATTCGAACACAGTTTTGTTTGTTTGAGGTTTCCCCCAAAATTATAGCACTTTTTCCAGTTAACAATAATTTTTTTAAAAATATAAAGTTTATATACTGTTTTTTTTTAACAAGGAAAAAATTTATTCAATTTTACACAATTCTTCAATAAACTAGCATATGAGTTATAGATAATAAAAATCAAAATATGTTTAGAGAAAAAGTAATAATTTATGAAACTAAATTTAAGGTCCCACCCATACTCATTAACTTAAGAAAATCACATTAATAGATTAACAAATTGATATATAAAGTTATTTGTGTTAGATTTAACATAATAGATCAACATGTTTAACATAACAGACTATCACTTTATTTCTCTTATTCACTCACTATTTTTATTATTTCACTTTAAGACCTCAAACAGTTTTTGATGTCTCAGAATTCAAAATCTCTTAAGTATAAACAATCTTACTCTTTGTTTAGTTTTATTCTTAACTTATAAAATAGCTAACATCCCTGTTTGATAAAAAAAAAAAAAAAATAATAATAATAATAATAAAAGAAAGTTCATTACAGTTAAAGTTATTACAATGGATATTTTATTGTAACTTGTGTAAAAGGCAAAAATTACATTCAATTTACTTTGAAAAAGTCCAATAACTCTTTAAATAAAAATGTTACTTAACATTAAATTACTGGCTTCACATGAAGAACACACACTCACTACATTAATTAAAAAGCCCGAAGTTTTTAGATTCAGAGATAAGCATAAAATTGTCAACTGAAAAAAATACATATATGTATAATTTTACAAGGGCACTACTAAGGAACTAAAAAGTATTGCTTTTTATCTAATCAAATATGCTTGCATTATTCCCCTTCTTTAGTATACACCAAATTATTTTAAATCCCTAATTCATTATAAAAAAAATCTTTAAAACTCATAATAGCACCTGCATTATTGACAAAATCAGAAGACCCAATTTTGCTTTAAAGGACAGTTCAAATGATGTAACTTTTGCTAACTCAGTAAAAAGAGTTTAAGTTAATAACCGGAGGAGGGGAAGAAAAAAAAAAGAATTTTACAGTACATAAATTTTACTAAAATAAAATTATTAAAAAAAAATAATTAGCCAATTAAACAGAAACGTAAGACAAAGTGCTTAATGTAATACAATTGCAATATAAAGTATACATACTATTGGTGGATTGAAGTTCTTAAAATTCATCAAGCCTATAAATATACATTTTACAAAATATCAAAATTTTCAAATTGTAATAGAGACCTAATCAGCTTCCAAGGAAAACTATCAGTCCTTTAGGTGCCCATGTGCAACAAACTTTCAATTACCTGAAAGAAAATGTGCCACATATGAAAAATAAATAAATAGGTAAAGTTGGGAAGAAAAAAAAAACAGTCTGTAAAATATTTTGTGGATATTGTTTGTTGAATTTTGGGGGAAAGAAAAGCTAAAGTTAAAAAAGTCTGTAAAATATTTTGTGGGTAAACCATAATAAACTAAAATTATTTTTCTTTTAAATAAAATTTAAACTAATATGTTTATAAAAACCTTACACGATGATAAAATTTTAAACATGTTTTAAGAGCATGTTAAGATATGATCCAAAGCATTTCAGGAGGCACTACTCTTGGTTTACAAAATGCAATTTATATGAGTTGCAAATTCAACAGTCGCAGATATGAATGATTTCGAATTCAAAACTATTTGTAAACAATTTGAATGCTTCAAATTTTATTTTGATTAAAATTTTACAAAAAGAATAACAACTTCTAAGTAAAACATTTGGAAAATTCATACAAAACTTGGAGCAATCCAAGCATAATAGTTCAGTATGAAAATTTAAATCTCAATCCTCAGAAAGGATTGTTTATATTGCAAATGTATACTGTGTATCAATAGTGATGACCTTTTTTGTGAATAGAACCGAAATGACTGCCTATCTTTTAAATTGTCCTATTCTTATACATGCTTTTTTCATTAATATTTTTCAATGCAGGAAGGCGTGCAGGTTGAATATTTAGATACAGATTTAAATACAGTATATGTAAAAATAATTCTTACAGTAAGCACTTATAAAATAGCCCTAATTTTTTTAATAAGTTTTCAAAAAATTATAATCATTATTTATGAGTAATTTTAATTATTTTTCAATTTAAATATCTTTTTTTGAAAGTATAAATTTTGGAGGAAAGCTTGTCGACTACAGCTAACCTAATTAAATCAACTATAATGAATCATGATAAATGAATTTATTGAGGCCAACCGAACTTCATATCCTATGCAATTAAAAAAAAATCACATATTATCTCAAATAGTTTGTTGTTACAACAAATACTAGATTAATTTATTCCTTTGCAAAGCATGCAGCAATATGAAATTGTCATTAACTGTGAATTTAAAAACAACTCCAAAACTCAAATAATGTCTAGAGCCTTATAAAACAGAAATAGTTTATGAAACATGAAATTATGTAGTCATTTAAACAAATACAAGATGTTCAGTGTCAAAACTTTGTAAGGGCTATTAGATTTTTTTTTTCTTAAACAAAGAAAATGACCTCTTTTAAGTAGATGAACTCACAGAATATGTTACACATAACTTGTAATCAGTTTTTTATAGACATAATAAAACTGGGTAGGGCCAAATAAATCTCATTATATTGGCTAAAATACAAAATTTATCGTTGATAGTCATATTGGAAATTACATGTATTTTACAATGCATGCTCAAAATGAAACATGAATGTGATTTTGACAAGATACACAATTTGTGCATTGTTATGCTATTAATAGCTATTCCTCATTTCCTAGATTTTTAACATCATTTAACTCTTACGTTTTTATTTATACTCCTCTCAGAAGAACATATGCAACAGAAATCCTCATACACCCACAAAAGGAATATTAACTAATGAGATATAAATAATTTAAGTTATCGTTGAAGGTCAAGTTTACTTATAGATATATGATATGAGGGAGTTTAAAATGATGTGTTCAGTTATTAATTTCACCGATTTTTGATTCAAACTTTACAGGAAGGAGTCTTACTTTGAATGTTCTTTTTGAACTAAACTTCAAATTTTCAAAAATTGATATTTTAAAGTAATTTTATGACCTTAAAGTAGATATGAACAATAGATTACAAAGACCTCCTGTCAGGGCTGGATCACCCATTAGGCCATGGCCTGGGGCCCCTAATCATTAGGGGCCCCCTTAATATAGATTTTTTGGAAATGACTTTCTTAAATGAAAAGATACATAAATACTTTTATATTTGAATAAATAAAAAATATACAAGAAAAAAATTTAATCCAAGGGCCCCGCGTAAGCTTAATCCTGCCCTGCCTCCTATAAAAATATCTTAAATAATGAAGTTAATAAAATATAATTTTAAATTCTCCACTTAAAAAACTGTGAGCTTTTTTATATATAGAAACTTAAAACCTGATATATCAGTTACTTATTTTGAAGAAAAAATTTCTCTACGAAAAATTGGAATTTACAACAGAATTATCCATCAAGTGTACATGTAATTTGCAGTACAAGGAAATTAATTAACCAGTTAATTTTCAAGGTGACAATTAAGTTATTTAGATAAAAAAAACACAAATAAAATTAGAAGTGTTCTGAAAGAAAATTAGCAAAAAAGTATAAATAACAACCTTAAAAGTTCTTCTCAATGATTCCGGGATTTCTTCGATTTCTTACCATAAATTTCAGACTCTGAACTAAGTGACCTACTTGCACGGTATTTCCTGGGAATTTTTGAGCTACGACTATATGGTGAAGGACTCCTATGTGAATCTTTATATCTCTTTTCTTCCCTTGATCTTTTATCATCATGATGTCTATGACTTCGTGAAGATTTATTTGAATGACCCTCACTCCTATGGTGACTTTTCGTATGACTCGAACTACGTCTACGTCTGTCCTCATAACTACGACTTCGCCTGCTACGCCCACGATTTGACTCGTGCTTTTTACTAGATTTTTTCTTATGCAAAACACTACTCGAACTGCTACTGCTATCACTTCTTTTACTTTTCTTTCTCTTTTTGTTACTAGATTTTTTTTCGGGAGAACGACTTCTTTTGTGCCTGCCTGAACTATCACTGTCTCTACTCTTACGTTTATGATGTCGTTCTCGCCTTGAAGGGCTTCTTTCGCGTTTTTCGTTTTTGCTACTTTTATCTTTCTTACTGTGAGATTTCTTCTTATTCATTTCACTTGAATTACTTTCACTATCAGAAGAACTCGAATATTCTGAAGAATTCATTTCTTCCTCTTTTGGCTCTGGCTTGACGCTTGTTTCACTAGTTTGTTTGCTATCCTCTGCAGATTCATTTTCACTAATAAATGGTATATCATTTGAATTTGCAGACCTCTGAAAAGGCATCATAGGAGATAATTTGCTATTTTCCGGGTTTAATTCTTCCTGAATCTCTTCCTTCACTTCTACTCTGATATTTTCTTTCACAATTTTATCAGAGGTCATATTACCTGAAAATTTTAAAACCAAAGCTTTACTTTTAAAATCTGTATTTAAAGAAAGGAGAAAAAAATTGCCATAAAAAATATAGTTGAAAAAATAAAATGATAAAACTGAAGAACTAATTTTTCATCAGCTAGGTAAAAAAAAGCAAGAATTTAAATTCAACTCTATTACATATGTGTCAACTGCAAGGTCAAAATCTTCTAATTTAAACATTATACAATTTCATTACAAAAATCATTTCTTTTTAGCCTTAGAATAATATTAAAGCTGAGACAGGAAATAATTATTTTTATTAGCAAGTTTTGTTTATTTTTGTAAAATAATCCAAATAAATGCAAACTTTTTTCTCTCGAAAATATGCTATTATTTAATCTAGACTATAAATTTACTTTAATAAAGATTAATATTGTAAACTAAATTTTAAGCAAACATAATTAAGAAGGTATTAAGTAAGATTCTGTTTGCATTATTATAGGATAGTATGTGTTTAAATTTGTATTTAAAATTTATGATAACAGTTGAAATTTCAAATTGAATAATTCTTTCAGTTCAAAATACTTTAAAAAAAAAAGAAACTCGCTGAAAAAACTATAATAACGGACAATCATAGAAAAAAATAATAATTTTTTTTCTAATCTCATTGCATTCAGAATCACTTCAACACCCAGAAAATATTTTGTTACTTCTCTATAAAGGCTAATCATTGTGCTATTTCCAATTAAAAAAAGCCATGTCATAAATTGACAACACTCATGCTCATCTGTCGTTTGTTCACAATTGCAGTTCCCGGAAACCCATTCCAATCTAGAGTTTGCTTGCATTTTTGTACTCAAATCCAACTGTTTTATAAATATGTCATAATTACATAAATATGCAAATAAATATGATAGAAAAAATATGCATATTAAATTATGCCCTAATGTAGCTTAATGTAAATGTGGTTTTAATATAATAAATTTTTATTCATTCATATGCTTTATAAATAGGTACATAATTTAATTTTCCTTTTTTTTTTTTTTAACTATGTTAAGTTTATTTAAAAATATTATTTTTTAGATTCTTTTCCAAAGTCTTATTTTTATATTATAAATTCCCTATTTTAAGTGAAAGAAATGTTAAATAATTTTATTAAAGATTAGTTTTAGATTTTGAAAATATAAAAAATCAGTTTTTATTATTTTTTTTAAAAATTTATTGCAGCTTGAACTCAATGCAGAGAATTACCTTCTGCATAACAGTAGAAGACTTTTTAATAAAGCTGTGATCTAAATAAAATGTATATTTATTAAAAAAAAAAATCAAAAAAATCAGTTAGAAAATAAAATTGTTATTTTATTGATTATGTAGAATTACATTGAGCATTATAAAGAATAGCAACTTTAAATATTTTATTATTATTAAAATATTGTTGTCAGAAAAAAGAAGAAATATGTTTCAGTAAAATGTATTGACTTTATTTTAATTGTGAAATCAAACATATACATTTATCTGGTTCTAAATATAATAATAAAAAATGTACTCATGGTAAATAATTAAAGAAAACCAGTTTGTTTATGACTATACTTTTATTTAGTCAACTGGGATACCAGTAATCTTTTTACTTGTTTTCACCTTAGTGAAACAAAAATGTCTGCTTAATGATCCGCTGATATTATATGGCTTAATCAAGTTAAATTTTGAGCAAAAGCACAGAGATCGTGGTGATGATGGACAGATATTTTTCAATGGACTAGATCTTTTGAAACTGCTGGTTCGTTTTTCAGCGATTTCAAATGCTTAACTCGTTAGTCTCAAATATCTAGTTACATGTTCTATATCCAATCTGCCACTGATTTTAATTAGATAATTAGGCTGTATTTGATTAAAATATATAAAGTAATTCCTTAAAAATAAGCGGAATAAAATAATCTTTTCTTTGAGCTTTCAGACCCTTGACTTCAGACGGAAAAAAATTTCAATTCACTGTGAAGAGTTGCAGCAGCATATTTATTTCTTTGGCTATTTTAGTGATAAATAATCTGCCTGAAGTTTTCAAAATATTTATTCCATTTTGCATACACTTTCAAAAGTGTATATTTAATTCACAAAATTTGTAACTAATAGTATAAAACGAATGATCATAAGATATAAGTAATACTTAGGGCTGCAAGTTTGTCGCAGGAAAAAAGACCCCAAATTCGCGGAAAAAACGCGGTAAATTTTGAAAATTACACAAATTTTAAACATAAAAAAATTTATTATATAAATGATGTTAAAGACATAAATTGCGCAAATAATAAAAAAAGCCAAAAAATGCACATCAAAAGTATTTCTTTGAATTTCAAGCAATATTAATATTTTTATTTAAATGAACAGAATTTTGGTACTAAGTATTGTACATTGTCAGATTATTCTCATTTATCCTTCGTCTTTCGTCACTTAATACATTTTTATACTTAGAAAACTATCTTTCTGCGTCAACGCTGTTTTTAGACACCGACAAACTTCAAATTGCCACTTTTGGAGAGTTCGGTTTTTGATTTCCAAAACTCGATCAATTTTCCTTCACCAACGTGCAATTCCTTGACCGTTGCTTTGTAAGAAGTAATTGCTGTGAAAACTCAAGCATTCTACATTCAAACTACTAGTTACAAGTCCCTACTAACTACTAGTCCCCCTCCCCTTCATCTAAGAAACTGATCCATATTTAAGAAATCACAAGAAGCCGTGCCATCTAGGAAAAATTAACTGGATATGTAGAAAGGCAGTCGAAATTTCATTGCCCAGTGCAATAGCATGTATAACAGTTTTTCTGTCAAAGATTTGATTTATAAAATTTTTCTTCTTTTGTGATTCCAATTTCTTTTGTACTCTTACTGACTTCAGGAAAGTAATTACCCTCCCTAAGTGTAGAAAGACCACCTCAGTTGACAAGATTGTGATTATCTCTTATCTCTGAACTATTTTCATGTCATTTTGCTATTGATTCACTTCCCTAAATATCTAATCAATTTTACATGCTTAATTTAAGGTTCAGGAAAATAAAAAATTCTGTTTAATAAAAATAATGAATAAAAAAAAAATCAAATTTTAAGCAATTTTTGCGCAAGTCAAGACATATTGTGAAATTTGCGGATTTTAGGAAAAAAGATGACAATTTCGCGGAAATTATCGCGGAAATTCGCGCCGCGACAAACCTGCAGCCCTAGTAATACTAAAAGAGCATTGAAATAGACTTAGCAGATGGATGTGTGTTTCCATTTGGCATACGGAATGTCATTACTAATCAGGGATCAATTTTAATTTCACCATTTATAGAGGATTTTTTACGTAATTTAAGTGTTTAATAATTAAATAAACATTTGCAAGAAAAAACAGATCAGGTTTTCAGATTCAGGAGAGAATATCTAATTAGTTAGGACGAAAAATTTAAAATTTTAAGAGTAACTGTCCACAAAGTGGTTACATTTTGTTAGTAGGTATATAATTATTGAATTTTACATAATACAAAAATCTATAATAAAATGCAACATCAAAGTATCACTTACAAGCAAGCTAGTGTACAAACGCATTTCATTCACATCAGTTTCAGACCTAACCGCCAATAGTTTTAAAGAATAACAAAATTAAACTTTCAAGTTTATTTCTTTCACAAAATCATTTTATTAGTTTCAATCTCACATATCCACTGGTAATTTTTACTTCCCTTTAAGCCCCTATTACTCTATAAGTGTGTAGTGTAAAGAGAGAACACTTTCTTAAAATCAAAATTATATTCTCCCATAATTTAGAACTCCAGATGGAAAACACTGATTTAAAGAATTAACCAAAGTTAATCTGTTCCCCATAAAAAGTTTATATAGAATAATTTCTCTTAAAAAACATGTAAAAATATGCATTTTTTGGAAACTAAAAAAATTTACGTAATTTTAGCTTTTAGTAATTCAGGCTTTCTAAATTAAGAAAGTGCACATAAAGATAGCAAGGAAATCCAATAATCTGCCTTAACAGATCTGATCAAGTAAAAAAATAAAATTCAAAATATATATAAGCACGGTTATATACATCTAAAAAGAATAATGACAGGGTTGCCTGTACATATTATGCACTATATATTAAGAGGAAACAACAATTACTGTGCTCTTGTGTGAGCTATATTGGGCTAACTATATTTATTAGTTTTAATTGCTGGAAAAACAGCTGAATATACTTAAAAAATGCTATAGTAAATGAAATAGTTTAGTATAGCTGAAATATCATCGTTGAATATCCCATAGATTACACTTTAAGTGGTCACCATTTTTTAAAAGACAAAAATAAGAAACAAAATTCTCTGTATTTTCCCACTTTCTAAAGAAAAAATCAAAATTCCCTGCATTTTCCCTGTTATTTTAGGTGATTTTTAAGATTTTTAAATTCCCTGTATTTTCCAGGTTTTCCCTGTGGAGTGGCAACCCTGAATGATTATTAAAAAACATTTTGGAGCTACGCAACTATTAAATTCCACATAAAATCTGCCTTGGTTAAGGGTACTTATTACAATGCAGTAAATTGGTAAAAAGCATTTAATTTTCACATAATATTATAAAACATTTGATTTAAGGATTTTCCATGTTGCTTATTTCAACAACAACCCCCGATACCTTCGTAAAGGGATAAATTAAATGGTATTTAATATTAGGATGCAAAACATATTAGAACTAAATGCAACATTAATTTAGCAAAGAATTATCGCATGAGGAAGTTGGATAAAATTTTGAAAAATTAATTCAGCCATGATATTGTATTGGCGAAGTGAACATAAATTAAAATTATACCATTATTCATCTTTTCTCTATCAGTTTTATCCTCTAATTCCTTACGATCAAGATCAGCGATGATCTTCTTTTCTTTAACTGCAAAAAGCCGTTTCTTTTCCTTAATTTTACGATACAGCTCTTCTTCGGAGTCTGAAGAATCACTCCTATCTTCGGCATCACTTCCTTCACTCCCTGAATCATAGCTGGCAAGACCACCTAAAGTTTTGAATCCCTTTTTGGTGAGTTAATGCATCACTCAAATTACAAATATTCATTCAAATCAATCATACGATATTTTTACTTAAATGAATAAAAGTATAAATATAAAACAAGCTCTATATTTTAGAAAAATTTTTTTGAGCTACAAATATTTACATGCTGTAAAAAATGTAATTAAAATTGTATCACAGATACAATTTTGCAGTTCAATAGATTTTAGCATGATATGCTAAACAAATGAATCTTGATAGGTACTAAGAAAACGATAACAGTCCACAAGTATTGTTCAATTCTATGATCATATCCTCAAACATAAAACACATGAAATATTTTATTTTTAGTCCAAAATATGGAAATAATTAGTTTTAAAATGATGTAGCTACACCAGTTGAGAAATTACAAAGTTTATGCACAAAAATAACAACAAATAAGAGTTATGCTGCAGTAGTTATCCTATTCTTGTTTCATAGATGAGAAGAAGCTTGAGAATTTCTATAAATGTACAATCAAATACAGTTTCATGCTTTTATCACAGCAGATCAACGTCCTCAGGATTCAAATTAAAATTTCAAGAGAAGTTTTTCAAATCAAAGTTCCTTATGTTCTTTGTTGTTGATAAAGATGAAAGAAATGAATTGTAACACTCAAAATAATGTAACTTGAAGTTTTCAATTCAAATGAGTTTATTAAAATAGTTTTCTACTAATTTGCTAGCCAAGCAAATACTACTTTAGTTCGATTGCTAGTGTGTTATTTATGCTGTTCCAACAGTTTATATATTCCAAATCTGCTTTAAACACCATTATTGAGTATTAAATGAAAAGGCTTGCAAAGTTACTGTAGTAATATTTTCCTAACTAATTAGACTTGAATAAACAGTCAAGTGGATATAAATTTTCACAATAAATTAATTAGTCAGGCATTCTTCACCAGTAGATTATGTTCTGTTAAATCTGGACTTACTAATGAGATATTCAGGAAAGCTTTGCTAGAAAAACATTCTTCATCATCAGTCCAAAAAAGACCATTAGTGACTAAACCAGTGTTGTTGTTTTTTTAAATGCAAAGAAAAAATGTTTATGTCCTTTTTGTATTTATGTATAGTATACATCACTTTGAATTTAGTCTAGTTAGTCCAACATATAACAGTATTGCTTTTTTTAAAGTCCACATTAGAATTAGTATGATAATGTTCAAGTCAGAAAAATTTTAAATTCTCTTATTAATAAAAATAAGGATAATAAATGTACATGGACTTTCACTGTTTTATACTATATTTAAAAAAAATTAGATTATACAGCATATCTACACTTTAGTACTTTTTTTTATTTATAAATTGCAATAAAAGCCCCAGTATTAGAAAAAACAATTTTCATTTCGAAGCATTTTTTTTTTTTTTTTAAATCAAGAACAAAATAATTTCTTTGAACACTGGAAAGGGTTTCAATTCTTTTCAAATAGTTCAAAGTTTTGTTTAATAATGCTAATTTCTACTATATTAAAAATCAAAATTTAGTGTAATGACATCAATTGACATCCTAATCAAATCTTTGAAAAATTTATACATTAAATGCAATGTAAATACCACCATCAAACAACATTGTGAGCTTACAATAAAATATAAAAACGTGTTTTCTTAGGTTTAAAAAAAAAACACATTTATTAGGTGAAAAAGTTAATAGTTTTTTAGATACTGAAATAAGAAAATTAAAGATACTAAAAACAATTTATTATAATTGTATAAATAAATGTTACTGTTAATATGGTAAATTGGTCAGTTTAAATGATAGATGTATATGCTAATATACTAATCAAAACAGTAAAATGATACAATTATATCTTTTATAATTTTTAATAAAAGCTAGTTGTTTTATATAGATCCAATATGAATAGAAAATATAATTTGTCATTCATAAAAAAAGTTGAATATTTCAAAAACTACTACTTTACGAATTGAGAATTTGTTCACAATAATTAAAAAAAAAAAAAATTTTTTTTAATTTTATCAAAAAAGAAAAAAATGAAGTTTTTGCAATAAACAAATATTTCTTCAAATTTTTTATTTAATTTGTCATATTATTAATTAACTTTAGTTTGGGATCTCTGTACTGCAGTCATTTTCATATTACTTTTGAGGATCTAAAAAATAACATCTCTTGAAAAGTTTTTAACAATACTCCAATATTTACAGCTTGAGTCCATCATATTTTCAAAATTTAATGATTTTGTTTCAAATGTAAAGAGCTATCAACTATTGAAAAAAAAAAAAAAAAAAAAAAAAAAAAAAAAAAAAAAAAAAAAAAAAAAAAAANAAAAAAAAAAAAAAAAAAAAAACAAAGAGCGAGAGCGAGAGAGAGAGAGAGAAATAGGAAAGGGAACTGTAAAACCAAAAAAAACATAACTTAAAATTTTATTATTTATTTATTGTAATATATTTCAAAATGTATCCAAATTTTCTAAAAGGGAAACAACTAAAAACAGCTGTTTCAATTTTATAAAACAACAGTCGCACAAGTGAAAATAAGAGTTTTGAATCAACAAGCTCACACATTACATAAAATAATACAACAAAAAATTATAGGATACAGAGAGGAAGGATTAAAATGTACACAGAAGGACTTGGATAAGTGAAAAGACTAATAATAAAATTCTAATAATCGAAAAATGTATTATATAATACACGCATTTAACCTTAATTTACAGACTTGATACAGGAAATAAGAGTTTTTTTTTTTTTTTTTTTTAAAAATTGAGTTATCTTTGATTTTTAGGGTATCTAGTTGCCTGAAGTTAGTTAAATCTACAAGTTTTCTTGGTGAATGAAAATTAATTATATTTAGTAGTAGCTTTTCAAAGCACTTTTGGTGATGTAAAGAAATGATTGACTTCTGATTATTTCTACTTTAATATTTATATTACTTTTTTATTTAATTTCAACTTTTCCCTTTCTCTGTACCCAAAGATGTAATAAATGCATCTTTTACCAAGGGTGTATCAAGCATGAATGACATTTTCAAGCATCAAGAATTTTGATTTAAATAACTATAATTAAATTTGGAATTAAACCAGTCCTATTAGTTTTAAGGTATAACGTTAATTAAGTTTAGTAGACAAAAAGGAAACAATAAGATAAGGATCATTTCGCAGTTATAAATACTGTGAAATAAGAATAAGAAAGAAAAAAAATTATTATTTATAATGCTTTCTGCTCCCATAAGGTACATTATGAAATTTGTTTCTAGAGACAATAAGAGCCTCTTCAAATTTATAAAATATTTTCACTCATAAATTTAATGACAAGATGAAAAAATAGATATTTTGTTAGTGAGTTTTAAAATAATTTTTTATTAAATTGTACCTGTAATTATTGTGATCTAATAATATCTGTGTTAAACCAGACAACTCTCAACCATATTAAAACTTTTCTTCACGACAAAAGGAATGAGAAAATTTTAAATTATGTTCTACACTTTTTATTTATATTATTTCAAAAAAATTTACTTAATTGAACAAATACTTATTTTTATTAAATAATTTATCGAATTGAGTAATGCATAAGAAAGAGGAAGCAAAGTATTCTGGAATAATCATAAACAACTCAACATTTCTGTTTTAAGACAAAACATAGTAGATAACTTTAGGAAACTAATATTTTCGAAATAAAAAATAATTACAACTAGTAAATAAAATATGATTAGATTAATTTTTAAAAATTAATAAGAGAAAAAAGGAGAATTAATATGAGCAAATTTTATAAAGGGTGAAGGTCTATCTCCAAAATAAGAATATGCAATGTTGTATTTTTTACTAAGCCAACCCACATATTTTAAAAATATTTTATAAACTGAGAACACTAGCAAAAAGTAAAGTAATTATAAAAAATTAAAATTTGAGAAAAAAAACTAATAAATTGCATGGAGTTTAAGAAGATTTCATAAATTGATCAATAACTTATATAAAGGAAGAAGTACAGCAGCATCTTAATCAACAGAAAAAAATAATTAAAAAAAACATTAAAATGCAAATATTTGAGAAATATCTTTTAATATAAGTACAGCAACTTACAAATCAGTTGACCTCCTATTTACTAATAAAAATGAAGAAATTTTTTTTGTGGAATTACAAAAACCTAAATTTTTTTTTTTTGTGGGGGAGGCGGGGACCAATAAAAAAGTTATCAGTAAAATACTGAAAAACAGCCTTAAAAAAATGTATACATGATTTTACTTGGAGAACATTTCATGGTACACAACAATGGACATGAATGATTAAAGCACAAATAAAAATAACCTGTTATACAGTTTATCAACTAGATACAACATGTGTTCAATAGAAAGTACAGTAGATTTTACCAACTTTAACAATTCATTCAAAAAAGATTTTTTTTTTTTTAAAGTTGCAAGAAACAAAGCATAAAATGTCACTTTATTTCAATATAATTGAAAGTATTCTCAAGAAATAACAGTAATAAATTCAAAGAAAAATTTAAATTCTGAAAAATAAAATAACGCAAGATGTTTGAGAGCAATAATATAAATTTTAAAAAATACTTACGTAATCCAGAAGCTACAGAAGTCAGTGACGTGGTTGAGGCCAGCTGACGAGCTGGAGCTTTTATGTAATAAATATAAAGTTTAGTAACAAAGAACAAATCAAATTTCAAATACCACAGCTAGAAGAAGTTCAGAAAGACCTAAAATAACACTTAAAGTAAAATTAAAATTGAGTGATAAATATCTTCTGATAGGATTCTTAGAAACAACTTCTGTAAAAGTATCATAAGGAAATTATTGAAAATCAGCACTTCATTCCGAAGCAACAAATTTAATTCAGCACATGGCATAGCTGCCGATATTTCAAAAGAAAAATGAATGATTCATTCTGACTAAACAAATGTTTCAATTCAATAAATAAACAAATGCTTCAATTCAATAAATAAAAAAATTTTCAATTCAATAACTAATCAAATATTTCTGAATTAAATGTACAATATTTTTTAAAATTAAAAGAGAGAACTAGTATTTGAAGAGAATTAACTCTATTTCTGCATCCTAGCTAATAGTTTTATATTAAAAAAGTGCATATCGTGTAGTTCTGTTTTTCCTAAAAGCATATTCAGTCGTTAAAAAGTTATTAATTATGTAGTCAAAAATGTATCAATCTTTTTAAAAATAGAAAAACTATGAGGCAACTTTCTCTTTTTTTTTTAACGTGAGCACTATTCTGGTTGTTGTTAACACATTAATAATTTCAGGAATATTCAAGTTATTGATAAAGATTGGAACATCAGCAAATTTTGGAAAAATTAGAGATATAGCTACAATATTTAGAAGTTAGCAACAATGGTATGAATCTGTCATAAAGCTAGCATTTCAACAGAAAATATATTATCAGTAATGAATTATCTTAAACCTTTCTTTTCAAGCATTCCTGATCAAAAAAATCATACACAAACGTAACTTACAAAAACTGCAATAAGGTGAGAAAGTCAAATAACTGTGTTTTTACTAATTAATAATATATAGATAGATAGATATAAATATGAGCTGATATTAAAATCTTTCCCTGTATGAAAAAGTGGATTTATAAGGAAGTTATGTTGCTGATGCACTTTAATGAACTTGATAGCTAAAAATTTTTGATCTAGTTTACAAGTAAATTTAAAACAAAATGAAAATAGAAAAACTATGCTTTTAAAATAATTAAATGTGGAAAGATTTTATTTTTGGATGATTTTAAAAATCAGGTAATTTTATGTGTTTTTCACTATATAGTATGCAGAATTAAATAATTTTAAAACATTTCACTTGTTAAAATTTAATTGTTAATATTAACTGTAGATATTTTAAGCAAATTATTTTTTAAAAAGTCTTAATTGGTAATTTTTTTTTAAGAGTTACACATTTTTCAAGCAAAATATGCCATTTTCTACAGTCTGAAGAAACTCAAAACTAAGGAGGACATTTACGACAGCCCACAAAATAGTAAACATCTATTCAAATAAAATTTTTGTATACTTAACAAGCATGCTTTTTAATTTGGAGGAGGGACTTAAAGAATGCTAATTAATTTGGGCAAACAGTATTTTAAGTTACAAAATCAGATGTAAAATGTTCTTTCTCTAAATAAGCATTTTTTTTTTCCAACAGTGACAAATTTTTGTTCTTCAGAAAATAAAAGGTAGCTGCAATCAAGAAATATGGCCCCAATAGTTAAATTAGAAAACAAGTAAAAGTTTGAAACCATAAATATTAATTTCACATTTTGAGAATTTAATTATAAATCTAATTTTGTATCTAGCAAGTTAAAAATGTTTTGCAAAATTTGTAAAACCAAAATAAACATACATATGTATGTATGTTTATTTTGGTTTTACAAAGTGAATTATTTAATTTAATGATGGTCGGAAAAATTTTTGAATCATAAGATATACAAATTTTTACACCATTTTAAACTAAGTAATTTTAAATGACCAAATTCAAAGTTTGAAAAGAAATCAGAAGAAAAAACATTTATAGAAATAAAAAGTTTAAATAATAATGTTTTTTTTTCCTTTAAAATTTTTGTTGTTGTTGTTGCTTATTTCGAAATTATTTGATCAATTTCACTCAAAATGTGAATTAAAAAATGGATTTAAAATAAGCAAGATTGTAATACTTCATAATGCAAAATAGTTTTGGCAAGTATTAAAGTGGATAGTAAAAAATCTCAAAAATTTAAATTATGCATAAAATTACTTTTGGATAAACAAGTTTCACAAACATGTGTAAAATTATTTGTATTCTCTAAAGTAATTCCAAAAATATAGCAAAAGAAGCATAAAGCAAAATTAAGAAGTAAGGGTCTTAAAAACTGACAACAACTGTCCTCACTAAAATATTGGAACCATACTAGAGTTTATAGCCCCAGGGGAGGAACTCACTTCTTGCTTCTCTTTGCAATATGATGTCTAACTTAAGGGGTTTTTCAGGACCGCTTTAAATTTAGATTATTTTAAAACTGAAATCCATCATCACATTGGTTTGCTTAATTTCCTATCAAATAATCTTTTACATTACTAATGTTTTTTTTAAACAACATAACTGAACAAGGTCAAACATTTTCATTCGATTTGAATTTAAATCAAAGTTTATGCTCCCCTTAAATGTTTTTTATTGTATTTATTGTTTTTGATTGATTAAACAATCAACTTTTACTGTAGGACATTTTTCATTGAATATATTCATATTCTTTCAAAATAGATATCCTACTCAATTTCCATTTAAATTGGATAAAAATTTGAAGTAGAGAAAAGTAACGAATAAAGGAAATTGGGAAGATTTAAAAGAGAAAAACATTTTATTTTGTATAAATTATTTTTCATGAATTTGGCGTCCCTCTAAGGCTGCATACGGGGACAGATGCCACATTAGCTATGCTTCTAGGACCATGTTTTCTAGATTGCAACTACAATCCATTAATTGAGAGTCAAGAATCCAAATCTTCAGGAAAAAAAAATTCTGTTTACACAGAGAGAGTATGCTTTTATGACTGACTTTGTAATTTAAAATAGGATCTGCACTAATTAATTAGCTAATTTAAGAAAAGATTCTCGAACTATTAAAATTTCATTTTAGTAAGAAAAATTCTGATTATCAAATCAAAAGTTATTTAAATGTGATTTTTTTTATTCTCCAAAAGAAATTAATTACTTAAAAAAAATAACTAAACGTTTAATTACTAAAAATTTTACTACAGTTAATACTTATATTTAAAAAATAAATATGATAAAGTATTAATATGGTAGTTACAGCAAGAAAAAAATTCCCTATAGTTCTTTTTTTATTGTTACATAAAATTTAAAAAGAAAATTAATAATTTTTAACAAAGACAAGTTCAATTGCAATTAGACAAGACATTAAAAACTAGCCTAGAAAGATGATAGAACTTTATAAAATGGAAAATATTCAATAAATCATTAAAATAAAACTTTATTATTCCAACTAAAGTAAGAATATTAAAATAATATTTGCCAATTAAAAAACTGAAAAATGTCAGAGTGACTTTATGCTCATTTTGAATACCTTTTGACTTTGCTTTTTTATATACTTCTTGAGCAATTGCCACCATTTCTGTATTAGTAACTGAAAGCAAAACTTCAGTCAAAGTGCGTCGAACTTTCAACATCTAAAATATAAAATTCAGGAATCAAATATAGCTATTAAAAATAACAGTAAAAAATCTAACTTTTTTACCAAATTTTTAAAAACAAATTTAAAATTCGTGTTTGCAAAAAACTAGAATGAATTTTAAGCACAGTATATCTTTGAATATCTAATGTAATTGGGATTAAACCTTTCATTAACTAGCAAAACTTTTTTACTTTTTGCCCAAGAAAATCATTTTGGTTTTTTCATTTTTATAAGCCAAGAAGTATAGCATCTGATCAATAAATACATGAAGCACATCTTTTATTCATTCAAAGCCAGTGAAACAAGAGTGGGATTTCTTATGCTCCTAATTTGTTGTTGTAGTTCATTTACGTCGCACTAGAGCTGCACAATGGGCTATTGGCGATGGTTTGGGAAACATACCTGAGGATGATCTGAAGACATGCCATCACAATTTTGATCCTCAGCAGAGGGGATGCCACCTCTGCTTCGGTAGCCCAACGACCTGCACGCGAAGTCGAGCATTTTACGGTAGCACAGTTTAACGAGGACCAATACCGCACACTCTCGGTCCCTACGCATACTGAACCAAGTGGTCACCCACTCGCACACTGACCGCAGCCAGTGATGCTTGACTTCAGTGATCTGCTGGGAACCGAGTCTTAACGATCAGTCCACTGCGGGACGCTCCTAATTTGTTCTTAAGTCATCATAACAGCAAGAGTGACACTACTACTACTTGAACGCTCTTGAAAAAAACTAACATTTTTTTATGAATTTGTTTAATGTGACCCAGAAAACGTAATTAAGAATACTATTTATACAATGATTTGATAAAGATATGTTGTGATAAGAGGGGGGGGGGGCAAACAGCAAAAACAAGAACACAAATAAAAAGTTATGAATCATTTTTCTGTAATTCTTCACTTAAAATTTAATTATTCAAAATCCTATTATACATTGAATTGTTAAAACATTTAAGTTATAACCAAGAACTAATTTGAAGAATTACTATATATAGTTGATAATAACTATGTTTAATATTTTTTAATGTTCAGAATAAAGTACATGCTTCAAAAATTTAGAATAGAGACCAACATTTCTATAAAACAAACATATTTCTTAAAAAAGGAAATTATGAAAAATCCTTATTATGTATTTTCAAATCTGGCCAATAGGAAACTAAAAAAATTTATTAAGTTTAAAACTTAATAACTACCCCTTCCGCAATTCATTAATTTTAAAATTGAAGATTTTATAAATGTAAATGGAGTAAAATTAGATCAACATGCAACTGGTGATAAATAAAACTTTTAAATGGTTCCTAAAAGAATTAATGTAAATAAAAAACACAAATATATGGTGTGTATTATGAACTTGTATTTTATTATATAATCCAATTTGTGTATCACCTTAAAAATTAAGTAATTTTAAAGTAACTTCTCATTAAATATCTTAATTAAATATAGTTCTGTGTAATAACACTTATTATATTTTAATAAATGCACATTTCTTTAAATTCTAGTTTTTTTTAAATTTATTTTCCCCTTTGCATTTGAATTACTAAAAATATCCTGCATCTATACATATTAATTAAAAGTTATCAAAGTTTCAATGAAATTTAAAATCACAGAAATTTAACTTTTTTTCTTACCATGTCTTGTTTTTTTTCTTCTTCAGTTCTTAAATCTTCTATAGGTGATGGCATTCGTTTTAAAATAGGAGAATTTCTTTTAATAGGTGCCTCTTGTACTTGTTCATCTTCACTATCACTGTCCTAAATTTATAAGTAAATATATCAGTACAATAAATATAAGCCTAGGAGCAGAAACCCCCCAGCACTGCAAAATTATCTTTTTAATCTGAGATATAGAAAGAAATTGATATATATTTATATATATATATAGATAGATAGATACATATCAATATATTTGGATATCTATATACAGTGAAACTCGGCTATAGTGAACCTTCAAGGGACCAAAATTTCGGTTCACTATATCTGTTCCGAAAACAATTATAATTAATCTTTCCAAACTGCCCCCCTCCCTTATTACAAATTATTTAAATAAATGACCAATAAAATGAAATACAAAAATGACTGAAAAATAATACGCAGTAACAAAAATGTGTTAACTTTTATTTTCTATTACTCTTCGCCTTGCATACAAAATTATTTTTTAATCTTTAGCTGATGCGGAATCTTCAACATCAGATATGGAAACACTTCCTGACTCTCCCAAAATTTTTCCTGAATTTATGTTATTCCGCTTTTTAAACCTGTTTAACCATCAATTCAAGAACATAAAAGTAGTCACATCACAAATCGCTTAGCTAATTCATCGGCTTTCACTTCAAGCATTTGTCTAGATACTGGAAGATTGCAACTTCTTTGATTAATGAACCAATTCAATAATGCTATTCAACAAAGACGCAAACAAGAAAAAATGCTTATAATACAGTCCATGCTATAGATGGTCTTAAAAATCGGTATATGTATTTATTTTGAAGTAGAAATTTCAAAATTATTACAAAAAAATGGAGAAAATAAATCAGTCGAAGACAGAAAAAAGTTCATTATATCCAACTTCCTCTCCTATTTTGGTTCACTATATCCACCAAAAACATCATTATACGTGCGTAGCAAGGCAATATATATATTATATTATATCAAAATATATATATATTATATATACATCAAAATTTCTAGAAGTCTCTTCAAAAAATTTCTGAGGGAATGGGAAATGGTGTACATATACTAAGTTAATTTATAGAATTAAGTTTGAATATAATTTGCATGCATTTTTTCTTCTGCTTAGTTATTTAGATTATTTAAATGTGGATGTATTCCATCCTCATTTTTAAACATAATTTCACGCTTCAAATTGAATTTAAACAACATACATTTCTCATGTTGGATTTTTATCTACCTGAAATTTGCGAATTTAAATTTTGCTATACTATTGTTTGGGTAATCCTGATTTTTACAATAATAGTCTCCACTTGATTGCATTTGGATGGCAGAAAATTTTTTATTAATAAAAATGGAACAGCAGATTGAATTAGTTAATTCTGCTACTGAGAATATAAGTTATAAAATCAAAACACGAGAGAAAAAGAAATCAAACTGAGCAGATTTTGATTTTAAGCTAAAGTAGTAAAATTAAATTGGTGACTAAAAGTGTGTATATAATGGGAAAAAACTTAGCATTTCAAGCTTAAACCAAATCAATTGAAAGATGAAAATAACTTACAAATTTTGATTTCGGTACAAATGAAGGTGATCTTGAATTTAGTTCAGATTTCACCTTAGACAATTTTTCTTCTCGTTCCTTAGCATTTCTCTCCTTTTCAAGCCTTTTTAAACGCTCTTGCTCCATTTTTTCCAATCCATCTCTTATCCAAGCAGGAAGTTGTTTACGCTTAGCAGCATCTAAAAATTAAAATAGATAAAATATAGAATATATTATACAAGCATATACATACATATATTATAAGCCTCATATCTGACTGTCCGTTTACTGCAAGGGTCATTTTTCTACACACGTATTAATAATCAAAATAAATAGAACTCTTTTACACTTTTTTTCCCCTACATTTGTGACTTGATGAAAAAAAGTATAAAGGGATGAGAATCCTCTGATTTTCGCATCTTTTTGAATTTTTCTCTACTTCCGATTTTTGTTCGATTTTAATTCCATTTCTGGTACAATATGAAAAAAATTGTATATCATAGGAACAAAATTCAAAATTTCACTAAAGCACGAAAAAAATCGCATATTTTTTCACGTCTCTCACAAAAGAATTATTATTGCCAAGAATCACGTATTTAATTTCAGAGTGCACAAAAATTTCACATTTTGAAAAATTTTTGATTTGAGATGGAATTATCTGAACCAAAGGGGGTCATCAATTGATTATTCAAAAGAGCAATTCGGAATTTGCGAATCATAATAATATTCTATTAAAAATGGAATTGACATTATAAAAACTGTGGAGAAATCCCAAACCGTTGAAATGGCGATTGACAAAACCACATGGACAATAAAATCTTGACTAATCGAGTAATCAAAAAGTAATTCTACAAATGCATGAATAAAAATCTCCCATGTATGATATTATAGCATTAAAAAAGTATGAAAATTAGTAACAACTGACAAAAATGTGATAGTCCATGTGAGTTTGCGGGTAAATCGTCAATAATTGAGTGCCAAATGCGCAATTGGAAGTTTGCCAATCAAAATAATATCACATTAAGACATTGAGATTTTAAAAACAATGTGAAAATCCATTTTAATAGCTACCGAAAAAACGATCAGCCATACCGATTTACGGTAGAATCGTTGTTAATCGAGTAGATTGAGAAATGATTACTAACAGAAACATGTGATTCGGAATTTGTACCGAAATTTTAAAAAACATATGGAAATCTGTAACAAAATCTTTCGAAATAGTGCAACTACGCAAACCACAGTGATTTATTCGTTGTTTATTGAAATTGACATTAATTATCGTCTATTTGTTAATTTTTATTGAAATAAGATGTTCTGATATTTGTTTACCTTAACTGTATTTAGAATGTTCTGATATTTAGAACTATTATCCGTAAAAATCTATTTCCTGGACTTGCTGAAGTCTGAACGATTCCGGAAATGGGACTTTCAACTCTGCTACCAAAATGTTAGCCAAAATTAATATAGTAAGTATTTTAAGAGCAGTTACTGAACAACAATTTTACTAATATATTTCAGCATTAAAATGGTATTTAAGAATCCACATGATTTTCAGACACTTATTGATTTCTTGAGGAGACTCAACATTGTCAATCTTGAATTTCTCTGATAACTTTGAGTGTCTAAGGAAAATGCAAAATTTCTAGCACATTTATCACAGATAGTCGTGAATCAACTTGAATGTGTTATTTTATATTCAATGGGAAAAAATTGAGTTTTGTAATGCAATTTTTTATTTTTGTACATCAAATGATAATAATTAAAGCCCTAGAATCAATTTAGAACTTTATGAAATGAATGTGTTAGAATCAGGAGTGAAAGTTATAAAAATTCCTCTTAAGACTGTAGGTTTAAAAAATAAAAAAGTATTGTGTTTAAAGTTCTAAGCAGATAAAAAAAATTAATAAAATTTAGATACTAACAAAATAAAAACAGGTATTGCTAATAAAATTAGTCAACGAAGTTTGGGCAAGAAAAGAAATATAAACATACCTAAGACTCATAATGATTGCTTAAAAAATAAAATTACAACAAATAATCTCACTTTATTTAAGAATGAAACTTTGCATCACTAGATACAAAAAGAAATGTCTGCTTTTTACAAATATGTAACACTAACTAATTTAATATATCAGAATTTTCTCCAGAATTAAGATTTTTTTATCATTCCTGAAACTTTAAAATAAATTAAGACTTAATTCTAAAAATAAGATGCTAAAGTAATCATTTAATTAGCTAATAATAAAAGTAATTCCTCGATAACACACATCACAACAAACAAATACCTCCGTCAAAGTTTGAGTTGCAGACTATATAGTATTTTGTTTTATCACTTTTTTACTTCTACCTAGTTCTGCCTTATTCTATCTTACAGATGTTTAAGAGACAGAAATCTCTCAAAGGACTGAAAATTTTCCCTCCAGGTGAAAATTTCACATTTTCCCAAAAAACTCAAAATTGAAGAAAAACTTCAAGATTGTTGGTACAGTTCAAGTTCAACTTATGTTAGTAAAATTTATAACCTACCAAGTTGCGTAGTTTCCTCTTCAGCTGGAACATTAGAAGTAATGTTTCTCTCTTTCTTTAAAAATATTGGAGCTATTGTGGGTGCTGCATTCACTTGGGACCAATATTGATCATATTGACTTTCTGCAACAGGAGGAGGCACTGGAGGAGTATATACCTGCAAAAATCAATATTTTAATAATGTAGGATATTTTCTATACAATAAAAATTAAAACATACATAAAACCTATATCATTTCATTTTTTTAAAAAGAAATCAAAACGTAAATTTATTATTAACTTAATACAAAAGTTTCATTTCAAAGCTTCTCTAACAATACATCATTTACCTGATTATAAGGATAATCTGACATATGATTGTAATCGATTGTCTGCATTGCGAGTGGAGGGTTATCATGCACATGCCCATAATCAAATGTCTCCTTTCCACCTATTATAGGTGGTGCAACAGGTTCAACAGGTGCGTTCCACAGTCTCTCTTCAACATTATTAGATCCACTCCACTGAGGTTTGCTCCAGAAATTAGTTTCTCCACTCTTAGGCATAAAATTATCTGAAATAATTAAAGACTAAATTTTAAATAATATTTAAATAAGCGAAAAATAACATTCAGCTTCAAATAGAGGTGATACTGTAAAAATAAAGTAAGGCTGTCATTGGGTTTTATTTTTGTTACACTTTTTCAACTCAATACCCCACTGTATGGAACCTTGAATTCAGTGACATGTAGAAGCGGAGTCATGGGTGTGAAATATGATAAAATCAGAGTCAATGGTTATTCATTCATCCGAAAATCCATATTTCGTTAATCCATATAAGATGGATGAATTGCATACGTTATAACAAAATGCTTTATAACAGAAAAATAGATTTAATAACAATATCGAAATTGATGTTAATGTTACAGTGTAGGAGTGGAATCTGAATATTAACTAACAATACATCACAGTGCAGAGCGCTATCTGTGAGAATAAGAAGTAAATATTATTAACAATAGGATCAATGGCCCAAGGCATTCATCCAAAGCGGACTATCAATTGACAACAAACGTAAAATAACAAATGTAGTTTACTAGCAAAACAAAAATTTTTTAAGGTAGTGACTACAAACTAAAGAAATACCTAAGATAAATTTATTCATACTTACATGAGCCAGATTGCAATCCTATATCATTTTTTATAAATTTGTTCTTTTAACCTTTAGCGTTTTAAGCTGTTCTCCGCACATATTTAACTTCAGAAATACTAAAAAATCTTCAACTATTTGAGTGTTTAGTGTTCTTTTATTTCCTCAAAGATATGAAGTACACGAAAAATTACAGAAAAAATATATCCCCTTTCATTGAAATAACATCAATATGTTTCATAAGTGTACATTTACATTTGAAGGTGTGGCTAAAGGATTAAATTAGCTATCATTCGTAACAACTAGTTTAGATATTAGTACTAATACGCAATTGTTGTTAATGCTCGGCCACAGGGGTATTTTTATCACCTCCATTGAAAGACTCGTAAAAAAATTGAATTAATCAGATTTGAAAAATTAGTTGTTTGAACCTTTTTTCTTTACTAAATTAACGTTCAAGACAATGCCAAGAATCGCTACAAACTACAGTTTTTTATCCCGCTATTCACTACACTACTTTAAAAAAAAGTAGCACACTATACTACAAAATAAAGTAGGGACTGCAATAGTTTTGCTACTTATAGTGTGGTGCAAATGCTGACCACTGATTTAGAGATCAAAAAGATTAAAAAAATTATATTACCAGAATCAGATTCAAATGGCCTATCAGTATGAAATATTTCAGAAACATGACTAGGAGGTGCTGGAGTCTTCAAAAGAGGAGGATTAATATTACGCTCATTGACTTCATCTGGTATATGAGGATGCCCGGGAGCATGAGATAAAGACACAGGTGGATGAATTTGAGGAGGTAGAGATGGGGTTCCATCTGATGGTGGAGTTTGTTGCATTTGTATCCATTGTTTGGCTAGTTCTGCCCAATCAACTAAAATGAACATTATTTTAATTAATAAATTTAGTATATTAGTGAACTTTAAGGTCAATTAAAATAATTATATAACAGATACAAAAAGGAAAAAAATCAAAAAAATTGCATAAGAACAATAGTTAATTTTATTATTTGTTTAAGAAAATTTAATAAGATTTTTAAAAAATAAAAGTAGCCTAGCAATCAACACATTTAGTGTTCCTACTTTCAAATAAGTTAAGGTACTACTAGTTTCGTTATAATTTTTATCTTAATGTTGACATGAATTGTGAAAAAATATTACAAAAAACCTTTGATGTCAATTACCTTGGGACATTATAAACAAAATTCTTATTATACTAGTAAAATTTAGAAAAAACTAGTAAATTTTAGAAAAAACTTTTGAATTATAATTCTATATTTTAAATAGAGACCTACACAGGATTTTGCTTTAAAGAAGAAGATATAAAATTAGAACAGAAGGAAGTTTTAAAAGCTTACATTTAAAGCAAATAAGTTCCAGAACTCTCTTTTGATTAGTTGCATTACTAATAAAATTAAAGCAAAAGCAAATAAAATTTCCATTTAGCTTTTATAACTTTATTTCATCTGGTATAATATACTCTCTTAAACTGTTCTTAGAGTTCTTTTCCCCCTATTTTAAATTGCTCAACAAATAAAGTGTAAACATTTTCAACATCCTGGCTTGGGCTAGTGTCTGGGTGAATTGCTCTTTTTCTGATTGTGTTTTATTAATAAAACCCACTTTAATACAACAACCCTGTCAGCTTCAAATAAATAAAAGTATGTCTGGCAGAAGAGAAGCTTTGTGCAGAGACTTGTAACACTATTCCCATCTGTTTTTCCACTCTTCTCTACTTTGTTGTTGTGTAATCTATATATGTGCTAGTATTTCCTTTAGATCATCATTAGAATGAACTCTGAACCTTTATATTTAGCTCATTAGTACAACTTTAGTGAAATATAAAAATAAATCCAAAAAATCCTCCACAATAACAAAATAAATTATTTTTCAAGCTTGCATTTGATAATGATGTTTGCATAATGATGCTCAGTAAAATATTTTAACTCTCAGGTATGAAGATATATTCTTTTTCTAGATGCAAAATCAGTTTTCTTACGTTATAAGTAGGGAAAACGCTTTATTTCGAAGAAATATTCTCTCAAATTTGCCTATTTGTAATACCACCATATGGTTTAGGGAAAGAAAAAAAAGAGGGAATAGCATTGTAACTAACAATGTATAGTTATTACCTGTATAAAACATGTATATCAGACTTGCTACACATTTACATTACAATATGTTAAAAGTTATAAAACAGATAAGAATATATTTCTTTTAAATTTTAACTTAAAATGGGGTATAACATGGGTCAAGTTAGTTCTAGTTAAGTAGATAATCTTCTCTTAGTGCTGTTGTTTTAATCTGTCAAATTCTTTCTTTTATTTTATTTAATAGGTAATAAATAAAAAAACTACATTTATCACCAGAATTTGTTTCAACTATTTTTTTTTACTTAATTTCATGTTCATATAATAAAAAGCAGCTCATCATATCAATGTATACTGAAATACAATTTATTAAAAAATTATTCGCATAAATTTCAGTCAAATTTTTTTTTGTTATTATTATAGATGCAAAATCAGTTTATAGAGCAAAGATGAACTACAATACTGACACTGGAAAGATTAAAATAATTTATTAATATGGACAACAACACAATACTATACATTTCGTGTTTGATGATTTGTTAGCCAAATACTGCAATAAATGAAGTTAGGGTAATTATCAGTCAGCCTGGCACAAGTTAAATGTCGCCAAAATATATACATCTCCAGTTTCTTTTTTAATTTAATTTATTTTTTTCAAAGAAATAAAAATTCCAATAGAATCCATTGCGAACCTAATCAAAAAGTAACAGAGCTAGTTTTAATAGTTAATTAGACTAATTCCCTTCCATAGGAAATCTAATAACTGATATAGTGCTCCTTCCATGATCTTCATTAAAAAACAATCAGCACAAACAAAAAGAGCTCACTATAAGAAGCAGCTGATAATGGTAGCAAAACTGGGTGAATTCTTGAGATGCTTAATAAAATTATCAATTTATTAAAATATAAATAGATATGTATGACTTACTCTGCTCATGTGGCACATCATTAAACATAGCGGGTTGCAAAGCCCACTGATTCCAACCTTGTGATCCCCACATTATTCAACTAAATTAAGAAATTTATTAGTGACAATTTTACTGTACAAATGACAATAGATAAAAGGGACCTTAAATTACTCACTTAATGCCGAATATTAGAATTGACGAAGTTTTCAATATTAAAAAGTACTTAAAAAGGAATTTTCAATTTGAACAATATCACTTTTAAAAAAATATTACAATAATAAAGTGGCAATTATTTAGTCTCCCACAAGCGCTTCAGAACACAATTTTTGAAAACTAAATATCATAGCAATAGTAATGTAACAAGGGAAAAATTCCATAGAATCAGCAATCTCAAATATAATGATAGAAAATGCAAATGATCTTTAAATATTTTGACGCATTATATCAGTAAAGCGTGTTACACCGCTAAAACTTATACAAAACGTAGAATTTCATATTAAAAATGTCTAAATAAAACACAAAACAAACATCAAATACGATTACAATTAATTTTAAAACTGTCTACCACTACATTCCTGAAATATGCCTCTAGATGACGCTGCTAGTCAAAGTGAATTTATATATTAAGTGTTTAGCAGCACAAAAACAATAAGTCAAAAGCGTGCAAGAATCGAAAAGCAAAGTTTTGTTTGATAAGGAAATCTCTCATAGAAAATATTACTCCACAAACTATTCTTTCCTGTAGTCTAGTTGGAGGGGGTATTAGGGGAAAAGGATCACCTGCATTGTCTTTTATGTTGTTGTAGTTCATTTACGTCACACTGAAGCTGCACAATGGGCTATTGGCGACAGTGTGGGAAACATCCCTGAGGATGATCCGAAGACATGCCATCACAATTTTGATCCTCTGCAGAGGGGATGGCACCCCCGCTTCGGTATCCCGACGACCTGCACGCGAAGTCGAGCACTTTACGGTTGCACAGTTTAACAAGGACCCATACCGCACACCCTCGGTCCCTACGCAGACTGATTCAAGTGTTCACCCACCCACACACTGACCGCAGCCAGTGATGCTTGACTTCGGTGATCTGCTGGGAACCATGCCTTGACGATCAGTCCACTGCGGGACCATTGTCCCTGATGCAACACAGATTCTTTCAAAAGATTAAGAGAAAAAAAAAAGCGAAGGAACAGTTTCCAATGAATAACACGTTGGAACAAATTTTTAATAATTAGCAACATATCCAAACTTGAGTTATTGCTACAGGTTCTCTGGAATTAGTGTGTTTTAGATTAAATAAGATTTTTTAAACTTTTCTGTTATTGTTTCTACACATATATCGGTTTTTTTTCGCAAGATATGAAGGCAATATTTTAATATGGGACATTGTTTTAAATTAATTGCGATTTTAGACCTTGCATGTTATGGAATAAACAAGATTTTCTTTTAAAGCATTTTCCTTTTTATTTCTAAATATACAAGGATATTTATGGTAAATATGACGTCCTCTCTTTATTATTAAATCCGTTTTAATCCATCCCTGTGTTAAAGAAAGAAATTACAGAAAATTCCCAACATGATCACACGTATGTCAGTGCTATATATATGGTCTGTGTGCTTTGCACTAATTATAAAGAAACATCCGTTGGAAATTACTTGAGATATGTCGGTGTTCCCAGAAAATATAATCAGTAAATCAAATGAATAACGTGATGCAAAAAATTTCCAAATGAACCACCCTTATGTTAGCGCTAAAGATATCCTAGTTTTTGAGCTAAATGAGATTTGTTTTGAACTAAGTATGATTTTTTTCTTGAAAAACTACAATAAATATTTCTAGCTATATATAAAAATTTTCAAAAAATACGACACATATGTTTTAATATGAAATCAAAAATGAATCTCGTATTGCAAAAATGCCTACCATTTTTCTTACAGTAAATATGAATTGGAATTTGCATGCTTTGGACTAAAAATTATTTAAAAAAAAGCATTTATAAGAATTTCTATTTATACATCAGTCTAATCGGTGCTAATAGAATCTTTTTTTAAAACTTTTTTTATTTAGAAATAAAAAAAGTTTTGAAAAAAGATTCTCATATACGTTTAGTAATAGAACTATTACTAAACGTATATGGGATATTATTGATGAATACGATTCCCTTATTTTAACATAAAACCAGTTTCAAATAAATCATTCGGTGTAAAAAAACGAGCGCTAGACCAATAAATACAAGAATATTTTTGGGACAAGGGAAGAACCACAAAAATATTTTTGCCAACTTTGATAATTATGTTAGTAGCTGTTTTTCTTGCTGCATTTAAGTATTAATGAAAAGAGACAAAAATAAAATAGCAAATGAAGACGCAGAACTTTGTTTTTTGAAGTGCAAGCGTTTATTAGGTTTTGCATAAAATATAAAACATTTTCAAATACTTGCAGAACTAAAGTTTCAGAATTAATTATCGTATATTGCTGGTCCATTTGAAGTTACAGGTGGATAGCACCTTTTTAAGAAATGATCTGAAAGGGAAAAGAACGAATTATATTGAGTAATAATCACAATAAATGTATTACATGTATTAGTATAATAGTGTCCGTTAGAGTGAGTACTGTATGTTGATTTCAAAATTTTATATACGAACCTTGTAGTGTTTTATAAAAGAAAATAAAGTCAATCTTGAGAAGTTTAGCGTAGACATATCCAAAACCTTTACAACTTCTACTTCGATTATAACACTGCAACCCTATTTTTGTTTTATTTTATAGCCGGCGTTGAATTTACAATTATCAATGTTCAAATCCGTTGCCTTGAAGACACAGGAACTCCTGGGTAAAACTAGCCGTCAGGGAGGACTTTTTGATGGAACTAACCTGAATTTGTGCTACATGGAGAAGAAAACCAAGAAAGCCACTAATGGTTAGACCCACGACTAGGGAATTCTTACCCATGAGCCGTCTGTCCCTGAGGATATTTTAAGCCAGTCATTGCGAGTCGGGAGAGGAATTCGAACCTGGGTCGTTTCATTGGTTGGCGAATACTCTATCCCTTAGCCACAGCAGCGCACTGCAACCCCATTGTAGTCCTTGGTTGTATAACAAAGTTGTCATTACTTTACAGGTGACCCTAAACCGATATACAGATCTCGAGACCGGGGACCGAGGCCTCAGGTTGTACAGAGCCAATTTGCGAGACCTCTAAAAGGGTCGACAAGTTTCAGTTAACATGACTGGTTTTTAATCACAATATATCAAAAGATAATTTCTTAGACAACAACGAATTGTAAACAATCTGAAGCCCTATGTAAAAGGACATCAAATAAAAATTAAAAATTTAATATTGCTAAACTGTGATAGTATACAGCTTATAGTGATAGTATACAACATTAATAATTTTAAAAAAAAATTCGATTAAAAAGATTAAAAGAAAAATTTAACGTAAAAAAATAGTTAAAAGAATTTTTTTTTTTCGTATGTAATTCGTTGTAAAGGCCCCTCACCAGTTAGGGGCCCTGGGCATGTGCCCTGAATGCCCTCTATCAAATCAGTCCCTGCAGGTGACCCCGTCCTACTTAATATTTGTGAGTATTTCACAGAATGATATGTTGTCACACGCAGAGCTCGCAGTGAGATCAAAAAAGTTAAAAAGGTTTAAAAAAAAAGTTATTTAATCAAACAATTATCTTACATTTTATTATTTAGTAGGAACCACTTATAACTAACTCGCATTTAACGAGATTCCGAATTTAAGAAGAAAAAAAACTGGTGTATTTTGTTAAGTGCGATGTTACAAGAATGCACTGCTTCAGCGAGCAAGTTTTTTCTTGAATTAAACGAGAGAAATAATTTTGAATGAACGACATAATACACTGGTGGACAAAAATTAAGAGATGGAAGACATTTTCCCAAATATCTCAAAAAATACTGAATATAAATAAATGAAATTTGGTATGTATATAGCTTATTCCATGATAATAAAGTATGTAAAACAAAAATGAAAGTGCCATTCACTGGCAGGACCTATTGCCAATAAATCCAATGTAGTCTAAACTTAAGGATAAAAGATGACAATAAAAGTGAGGCTTGTACAGTGTGTGTTGCCTCTAGTATGGTGTATGGTCACCCCTGACAGACAGACAGCATGCACAACGAGTATGCATGCTGTTAATAAGGGAGTTAGGGAGGACTTGTGGAAGACCCTCCCATTCTTCCACCAGAGCAATTTTTAACTCCAGAATGGTTCTGGGGAGAGGTTGGCGCATCGCAATAGCTCTCTTAAGAGCATCCCAAGCATGTTCAATAGGATTCAGGTCAGGGGATTTGGCTGGCCAATCTATTCATTGAATATCCTCGCTTTCCAGATACTCATCAACCATGAGAGCCCTATGGGGTCGCGCATTGTCTTCCATAAAAATGAACTCACGGGCCAACAGCGCCCCCGAAAACGCACATAGGGCTCTAGGACCTCCTGCCTGTACCTCTGGGCATTCACGGAACCATTGTCAAACACATGGAGCGGTGTGCGGGTATCTTGGATGTGCGAATGAATGTGCGAAAATGCTTTCCATCTCTTAATTTTGTCCACCAGTGTATTAGAAAAAAATCAAAGAAAATGAATGTAGTGCCTCGGACAAAAAAAACTTTCATTACCGACATGTACTGTGGAATCAGTCTTGAAAAATTTATTGAAGTTACAGAACACAGGTTATGAAGCAATTAAAGCAATAAGTTCTTTATGACGGAAATTAAATGCACTAAACTTTTACAAAACTAAATAATAAATACTGATTGTAATGTATTACCAGTCTTGAAGGGGTTTTGGAACTCTACAAAGAAGACATGTCAAACTTTATTATTCATAAGGGCATTCATTCTTTATTATTCATAATGTATCAATTACTTTATTTGGATCATTCTTCAAGGTTCGTAGAAAATCTTTCAGTAATTGTTCGCGTAACTCTTTCCTCCGCTAGGTTTTTCCATGCTTTAACCATATTTAAAATTCTTTCCACTGTTTCGGAATTCTTTTCAAAAAACGGATGAATATAATTATTGTAGACAACAGCTGATCCATTATAGGGTATGGGTAGAAAGCACCATATCAAAAATATGAACTT
This sequence comes from Parasteatoda tepidariorum, assembly GCF_043381705.1. Lineage (NCBI taxonomy): Eukaryota > Metazoa > Arthropoda > Arachnida > Araneae > Theridiidae > Parasteatoda > Parasteatoda tepidariorum. The sequence continues at coordinate 71,009,228 of NC_092204.1, forward strand.
GAAAAAAAAAGTAACAAATCATTGTTATTTCAAATATCATAAAAATAAACTAACTTATTCGAAAATGCAACTTATTTATTTATGAAACTAATAATAAATAAACTAATTTATTCGAAACAAAAATTCTCTTTTTGATTAAAGAAATTCAGAGATTTCGAGTTTTAGATATTTTCGATAACAGAATTAAAAGCAGTAGTAGCACAACAAATATCTAAAAGCCTCGTATTTGATAAATCAATGTTACAAATCATTTTTAAATAAAAGAGAGCTCTCCCTGCTCTATAACGTTCGCCAACCAAAGATTACTTTTTAATTACAGTACAGTTCACTTTGCGAACTAAGCTCGTTCTGCTCATAGTCAAGTTAGGCCTGTTTGATGTGTGTAATATTATTCGGCAATATAAATAACCGAAGAAACAACGTTAAAACAGAAATAATTGCAAAACAAAGAAACTTTATTTCTTATCGCAAAAACTATATACTTCCATCATGGAACCTATATTCTTAAAAATTATGAACAGTTTTCGGTAAAATATTTTCGCTTCTAAATGCATGCATCGCAAAAACACTATCGATTCGAATTATTGGTCATATATAACTTTATCTATACATTATTATTGCTTTTGTCTGTTTTAATAACGCATTACTTTTTTCAACTTATATACGTTTTACTACAGTGCCATTTTCCTACTATATGCTTAGACCCAGATAGCAAGCAACTTTACGGTATACGTTGATGACCGCCCTTAAATGTGCAGTTTTAGAATCCTTGTCTAAGAATAAATCTGAAAAAAAGTTAGGCACTTATATTGCAACTTATATTTAAGCGATAAAAATAACATATAACGCTGTCGCAAAAACTTATTTGATTGCTGGAGGAAATAGAGTGAAGTTAAAAAAACGATTATTTAAAACATGAATGTCGATTGTATTTTTGTTTCCTTCTAGCTTAATTATTCCCTAGCCCTCTCCTAATGTATATACTTTTTTGATTTCCGTTTTGAGAAGAATTTTTTAAAGATATGAAATATGAACGGTCATCACAAAAATCCTTTGCATGATAAAGAAGAACTATAGCCATGAATGTTGCAAAAGTTCTTGCACAAATTTCTAGGCTTACAGAATTCGAAACGATTTAACTTTAAATGCTCACTCAGACTTTTAATTGTTCTTAACTTTGGGGTAAAATGTTCTCTTTGAATCATGTATTTCTCGAATTCATGCATATTTTTCAGCCAGGTCGGGGTTGATACTTTTTTTTATCGTTTACTTAATAAAAAAGTAATTTTCTCAATTTATTGTTTACTGATTATAAATAATTGATTAAAATATAATTGAAATAATTAAAACTATTTACTTTCGCCCATCGAAATCCTGGTATCCACCACAGGAAATATTCAACTGCTTGGAAAAGCGAAAAGATTATCCAATATTTCAACCAATGGAAGCCAGTAACTTCATCCATTTGCATCTGTCGAAATCTATAAAATAATTATTAATCGAGGAATAGAAAAAATGATAAACCTTTTAAAACGTTATTCGAAACTTTATTTGTACTTCTGAAAAAAAAAACATATTTTTTAAAATATTTGTATGTTTTTAGTAAGATTAAAATTATGTTTTTTAAGGAAAAAAAAAACGGATTACCCTGAATAAGTTTGATCGAACCTTCAAGTTCTAGGACTCTATCTTAATAATTCGAAAGGATGGCCTTAAATATGCTAATTAATTAGTGCAGATGATATTTTAAGTTATGAAATCAGACACAAAAACGTACTTTCTCTGAATAAACAAACCTTTTTCGCATTTTTAACCCCTCCCCCCCAAATATAGGGGGTAGCCGCAATTTGGGAAATACGGTCTCCATATTTCGGTCAGGAGAGCGATCCAAAGTTTTGAACCTTTAAAGTTAATTTTGCTTCATCTTCTACCACATCTTGAGAACTTTTTAATCGAATTGAAAAAATTCTGCACACAATTATAAAATTTGTTTATTTAAGGATAATTCCGTACAAAAAATAAAGTTTAGTAAATATTTATTATTTTATTTAATAATAATCGAAAAAAATTTGAATCGTAAGACGTACATCTTTAAATCATTTGAAAGTATGTAATTTACAAGTTGAAAGTATGCAAGTATAGATAAACATAGATATAGTATACATAAATTATTATTTTCTAATTTAAATTATTTTTCTTACAAAACTTAAACTTTATTAAACAAAACAAATTAATAGGTGTTTTATTTATATCTTTTAATTAAAATACATTAAGTATTTTAAAAAATTTTAATAAAACTCTTTTAAATTTAACTAAAGGATTTTTTTATTTTGAAATAAATATTTTAAGTTTTTATTAAATTTAATTAGGAAAACGTAAACAAAATTGCACTATAATTCTTGATAAAAAATTATGTATTAGCAACAAAGTTTGCAATCTCAGTGACATTATCTTCATTTTGAGTAATAAGTAGTTCTTTTCCATTTATTCCTTTTTTCAATCTTTTTTAGCAGGAAAATTTCAAAGATATGCAAAATAATTAGAGATAATTATTAAATAATGAATTGAATAAAAAACAAACTTATGCTGGAAATAAATTTTTTTTTATTCGATTAGTACAAAATAAGAAAAATAAATGGAAAAGTTTCACAGAAAAAGGACTATATTTTGTATTTTTATAAAAAATGTAAGACTAAAAAGCTGAAAAAAATTATTATACTTATGTATGGTTAAAGGTAGGTAAAAAAAAAACTAGATTTGTTTTTCAACACTGCATAGTTAAACAATCTAATCGCGTTGCTTATTGAAAAAAAAAACTGTAAAGCAATGTCTTCTGGTACTTGAGGTGCTTAATTTAACATAAATATTTTTGCAAGCGGGTGGTAATTGTGTCCTCAGACTTAGCCACGCTTTTGTTGCAAATAATGGTTATTTTGAAAGCAATGTTGCATTATTATTATTTTTTTTTAAATTAACAATATCATCTGATGACAAACTGTGTTACTAATTTTGAAACTTTTAATAATAAAAAAATTTAATGTTTCCTGAGCAGCGCGCATCAAACTCTTTATTTCTATTTCTTTCCGTTTTTCTTTGCAAGAATTCTCAGTCACTAAAATTTCTTTATTGTTCAAGCCGTATGTCCACTTTCAACCACCACAGCAAAGAACCATGATTGAACTTATAGCATTGAATAATACTTTTTAAGTTGATAATATTATTTAATTAAGTCGATTTAGCCTTGAAGATACAGAGATGTATAAGATTCAAAATAATATTTTTAGAAATAATTCAGTACATTAGCTTTTTTCTCTCTGTAGCATTTTTTTTCTCGTTAATATATACTATATATATATATATTATTATTAATGATAATAAAATTTAGTTACAATGAATAAAAATTCATTCATTTATACCGAACAGTATGAGAACAAGATCTAAACTTAATATCACTGGAGGTTAATGAATTTTTTAAATCGTTAGTGTATTTTCGGAGACCAAATATTATAAAATATTACTTACGACGCGTAAGCAGGGTAAAGTATCAAAAAGACATCGAATAAAAATACAGCTCCAAATGATAGAAAAAGGAAAACTAAAACTGCCACTGTGATAGCTGTAATGAAAAGTAAACATTATTGATATTTAGATATATATATATATATTCAAGGGTTAAATCCACTTAAAGTATTCGCTTTTGATAACACATAATTTGTTAAGTTTGAAGTGGCAAAACGGTTGAAAGATCGTGTTCAAAGCTTTTGTAATTTTCAACCAATCAAAGTAATTATTGGTCAAAACCAGCGGAAGAAATAAACAGCTTCTTTTTCTTCATTTTTTTAATGCTACTAAAAATCTTAAAACAGTTTGTTAAACAAGCTTAAGGAATCTTTTGAAAATTGCCGACAGGGATAATCTCATTTATGAAAGTGACAGTCACCTTACATCAGTTCCCATTCTTCTAACTTATTTGTAAACAATCACGAAACATTTACATAACTAAGAGGCCTCCCCAACTTTTGTCCGTTCCTCTTGCCAACCCCGTGGTGGCTTAGTCATCTTTGTTTCACTCCCTCTAAAATTCGATATTTTAAAAGAATCAGCCTGCTTACAAATATGTGATTATTAATAGCCTATTTAAGAGCATTTTGTTAAGATGTTAATCGTATCAAAATGAACGATTACTTGGACTTGAAAAAAAATCAACTGTACTTAAAAAAAAAACTTAAAAATTATGAACATGGAATGTGTGAAACAATAACAAATAATAAAAATGAGAGGTAATTTTGCTTGTTAACAGTCTATAACGATAACCTAATATTGAATAACAGTTCAAATTGCAAACTGTTTTTTATCTCTTTTGAGACATTTATATTTCTCAAAATTTTCTAAATAAATGCTATGATATTTATATCTTGTGCCTAATCTTAATATTAAAGGTCGTTTAACGGATAATTTAATTCAATTAAGGCTTATTGTACAAGAGATTTAAAATTGCATGGCACTTAAAACTAAACATTTCAAGCTATTTCACTTACCTGATGAAGCATTTCACAAAGCAAATCGTTACAAATTACTGATTTTTTACCTGATATTGCATAGGATCCTTTTATACCAGTAGCATTTTCAAATTTCTCCATTATTTTGTGCACAGTAGGGTTTTCTGCAACTTTCTCTGAAAATGTGGAAATAGCTTGCCTAAATCGATTAACTACTGACTCGGCCATGATTAATAATTGAAAATTTTAATTTTTCAGTTGTGTTTATTATAATTTTATTTATTATCTGTAGGAGATTTTACTGAGCTGTTCTTCCCTTTCTATTAAGTAAAACATCACTGATTCTGGTAAGTTTAAAAATCAAGCATGCTGATGCTCATTTAAAAAATAAAATAAAATTTAGAAAATTTTTGTAAGGTTCACATAATAATAATCAAATAACAGAGGGCACTTACTTTAACACCGGTTTTTTTTTTATTGTAGCTATTTCATTGATGTTGTATATTAGGTGGTGTTTCTGAAACACGCTATAATATTTAAAAAAAAAATTTTTTAATCCCAAAAATTTTTTTGTTAGAAAACTATATTCGGCTTCAAAAACATTCAAATCAGAAATAAGTCGACTTTTTTCAAGCGCTCAAAAACAGGTGCCCATTTTTAAGACTTGCCCAAAAAGTCTCTCGTTTTTCGAAGGCAGGAGAATCTTCGAGGTCTGTTCCAAATATCAAACTGAGCAGGCTTCTATCGAACAAACCCTGGACTGTTTGGGACTTTCCAGAAAGAACATATACTTATCGCCTCTTCTGGTTCTCGATTTCCTTTGGGTCAACGGTCTGATGGACCTTGTCTGACTTCGTCAGGCATTGGAGGATAAGCCACAACAACAAGACTTGCCCGACGTGAAAGAGAAGAAACAAAAGTGATTTGAAAAATAAAACGAATTAGAAATACATCTATAAGAATAACATACATAATAATTGAATGAGAAAATAGTCATCAGTTATTTCCGATTTATATGTTTTTGAAGCGAATGAAGTTTTTAAACAAGTAATACGTTTTCAAATTGTAATAAATTTTAGTTTCAAATACGCAGCAACAGCTTATCAATATTTTCGTAAATTTTTTGTACATCAAAGACCATCACGTTCAAGCAAAGAGTCGTATAATTTCATTACTTATTTTTTCCATTGTAAAGTTTATTTTCCTTCAAAACAATGCCTAAAATTTTTTCCTAGGACGATTTTTCACAAAATGATTTGAAAAACCCCAAGTCGAGAAAGGAAAAATAAAATTTAAAATTATGACATCCAATATAAAAACATGAATTGCACTTAATACTATTTTATCTATTCGATGAAATTCTAATATGTGACAAATAACATAGAAACCTTCTAAATAAATTTTTTATAGGTCAACTTATGAAGAAAGAACTTTTAGAATAGAATTTGACTTCTTTAAGATGCTTGACTTATATTAAGAGAACACAAAATAAGCAGGTGTTAGGTTACAAAGGTTTTGCTTTCGTTTAGTATATGGGATAAATTCGTTTCTTAGTAATCGAGGTCAACTTAAGAAGTTTCACTCTTACTTTAATAGGAACGACAAAAAAAAAAAAAAAAAAAAAAAAAAAAAAAAAAAAAAAAAAAAAAAANAAAAAAAAAAAAAAGAAATCGTGGTTTACGCGATTTTTAAAATTTAGGAAAAATTATTCATTTTACTTTCCAAAAGCAACCATCTCTTCCGTCTTTACCAGTGAAGTCAGGAGATGTAGGATATTCACTTATTTTGTTTATCTTCAATATCATAAAGAGAAATGCAAGTTTCTCGTCCTTTCAAATAGATTATGATGTTTTGTTTAGTAAGTTAATTTTAAGAACCAGTTTTCTTTTATAAACAGGACAGGTTTCAATACTTTAAATTTTTTAATTTTCCTGAGACTTCCAGTGTATGTTCTTTCTGTAAAACTATTAGACGCGTTTCTTCGATCTCAGCAAAAACAATTTTTCTCGTAGTTAAGGGAGGGATTTGAAAAAAAAAAATATATGGATTTACAAGATATATATATATATATAGAATTAAATACTTTTGTTTCGAAACTAGTGAAACACGACACAGACCGCTACTTTATGTTCTACTACGTTGACACTAACTTTTACGACAAATACTTGCAAAAGATCCTAGATCCTTCAAAAATTTTCGAAAAAAAAAAGGCTCTTTTTCTTTTAATACTCAATATCTTTCAAACGATCTGCAGCTTTGATCCCCCCTCCCTAAATTAGAGAAAAAATAATTATTTTTCGCAAAATTACAAAAAACGTTTCGATTAGTTGAACCCATCCTGAAAATTTTAAGAAAATCAAAAATGTCAAGCATCTAACCTTGCCAGACTTGTGAAAAAACTGGCACGAGCTAGTTTCTAAGAAAATATGAAATTGTTTCTTTTCATTCTATTTGAAATACTAGTAATTAAATATATTCCTGTTTTATTCTTTTACTTTAGATATTTTTATTTATTGGTATTTAAAAATTTTTTTAGTAATTAATTGTCATTAATTACGTAAATCAGACAAAAAAAAAACCCTTCTCCTAAAATTGGATATATGATACAAATAGTTAGTGACTCAGAACTATTTTAATAGTAGCATAACCAAAAACTCCTTACAGCTTTAACTGCTAATACATACTGATTATGATATTGTTAAGTGGTCACAGCCCCACATTTTTACAGGCTAGGGCTGCAGGTTTGTCGCGGCGCGAATTGTCATCTTTTTTCCTAAAATCCGTGAATTTCTCAATATATCTTGACTTGTGCGAAAATGGCTTAAGTTTGATTTTTTTTTTCATTTTTATTAAACAGAATTTTTTATTTTCCTGAACCTTAAATTGAACATGTAAAATTGATTAGATATTTAGGGGAGTGAATCATGAAATAGTTCAGAGATAATCACAATCTTGTCAACTAAGGTGGTCTTTCTACACTTAGGGAGGGGAATTACCTTCCTCAAGTCAGTATGAGTACAAAAGAAGGAAAATGTTATAAATCAAATCTTTGACAGAAAAACTGTTATACATGCTATTGCACTGGGCAATGAAATTTCGACTGCCTTTCTACATATCCAGTTAATTTTTCCTAGGCGGCTTCTTGTGATTTCTTAAATATGAATCAGTTTCTTAGATGAAGGGGGGACTAGTAGTTAGTAGGGACTTGTAACTAGTTTGAATGTAGAATGTTAGAGCTTTCACAGCAATTACTTCTTACAAAGCAACGGTCAAGGAAAATTGATCGAATTTCGGAAATCAAAGACTGAACGCTCCAAATTTGGCAATTCGAAGTTTGTTGGTGCCTAAAAACAGCGTAGACGCAGAAAGATCGTTTTCTAAGTATAAAAATGTATTAAGTGATGAAAGACGAAGGATAAATGAGAATAATCTGACAATGTACAATACTTGGTACCAAAATTCTGTTCATTTAAATAAAAATATTGCTTGAAATTCAAAGAAATACTTTTGTTGTGTATTTTTAAGCTTTTTATATTATTTGCGCAATTTCTGCCTTTTGCATCATTTATATAATAAATTTTTTTATGCTTAGAATTTGTGTAATTTTCAAAATTTCCCGCGATTTTCGGGTCTATTTTCCCGCGACAAACTTGCAGCCCTACTTATGTCCTTATCTCTTTTGTATTGCATAATTTTTAATGTCAAAGATTTGTTTGAAATATCTGCTCATTTTGCATCTCCGTCAAATTGATTTTTATTAGCTCTGCAATGCTAAGTCTTCCAAAAACAAAAGCCTCATTTATGTCTGGTTGGTGGATTAGCAGTTGAAAGCAAGATGATTCAAAGATTTGTTGCAGCGACATTCAGAGCAGAAAAAAAAAATTATCAGTCACCTATTAGTTTTCATAGCAGTAGAATGATTTTCTAGTTTAATTTCATACCTTTTAAAAGTTTATAGCAGAAATATTTCTCCTCTTCAAAAAAATTATAATTCGTTAACTATTAGTTTTCATAGCAGTAGAATAATTTTCTAAAAGTCTACTCTTTCAAAGCTAGTAAGCCGAAATATCTCTCCTTTTTACATTCCATAGAGGTGGAGAATAAGATTTACTTGAACAGGGGCGTGGAATGTATCAGACCAAAGTAGTAACAAAGTGCTGATAAACCCTTTTTCAAATGAAACCATGAAGGTCAAGCATTAAAGTCAAATACTAAATATAGGAGCCGCGATGGCTTAGGGGATAGAGCGTTCGCCTTCCAGTGAGGTGAACCGGGGCTTGCACCGACCACAGTGCTGCCGTAAAATATCCGCAGTGGTAGACGGATCACGAGTTAGAGTCCCCTTGCCGCCAGGCTAAAGGAGGGAGGTTCTCGTGATCTACCTCTCCATGTAACACAAATGCGGGTGAGTTCCACCAAAAAGTCTTTCACAAAGGCAAAATTTCTCCCAATACTTAATCCAAGAGTTTCTTTGTCTACTGGATTGAGTTCAAAATTACAAGGCTACGGAGTTGAACATTAGTCGTAAACCCAAAAAATAGGGTAGGCTGTTCAGTGACGGTTATAAAATACTAAATATTGAGTGAAATTTCAATTTGACAAATCAGAAACAATCTATTTCTGTACTGCTGGGAAGTAACATAGATTACTAAATGCATCTTCTATCAGATAACAACAATTTGCAAATTACGGGTCCTATAACTTTTGTTAATAAAATCAAACATTAAGTCTTCTTAATTTATCCTCATATCTCTATAACTATTGGGAGTAAAAATTAGTTCGGTCCGTTTTTTCGTAGTAAAAAATGCATTTATTTCAGAACAAAATGAATGAACGGTTAAGAAAAGTATTATCCATCGCTGGCTACTACTTTTTCCTACCTCTCAGGCAATTTTCGAATTCCATTTCGAAAAAATGTCTCGTCGTTTGAGGCGATCCATGTTGGGAGCCAACTTTCGATTTCTGAGCAAGTGAACCGGTGACCTGCCAAATCGTGCTGCATCTGTGGGAACAACCAGTAATCAGAAGGAGCAATGTTCGGCGAATCAATAATTTTTACGACTTTCGCGACAAGAGGCCGACCGCTATCATGCAGAAGAATAACTTTGTCATGTTTTTCTCGTAATGCAAGGCTCAAACGAATCAATTGTAGCCTATACCGATCGCTTTTAATGGAACCGTCAGGTTGTAGCAGCTCATATTATACAACACCATTCTTGAAAAGTCGAAACCATTCCCTATATGATTTATCAGCTGGAGCATTGTCACCATAAGCTTCTACAAGCATTCGATGCGCTTGAGCTGCACTTTTCTTCCAAATAAAGCAGAAACATAAAACCTTCCGCAAATGCTTGGTTACCGCAAAATTTGACATATTTAATAAAGCAAAAAACAGGGTTTTTGTATGAAACTCAAAGCGATATAAACTGAATATTATTGACAGGTGTCTAACCTCCCTGAAACAATCGTAACAAATGTTACTATGAGACATTCATAACAGCCAGAGCCATTTATGAAACTGCAAGATAAATTTATGCAAAAAATAATATTGATAATAGACTTTTTGCATATAGGCACACATTTTTTTTCTTCATTCCATGAAATTTTTAAAAAGCATACTTCAGTGTATTATTGTGATTTGATTAGTTCTCAAGAGAAAGATTTCGAATTACTTAATTCTCTAACTACACAACTGCCTTTTTTTACATTATGGATTATCCCAATAAGAAATTATAACTGTTTGCTTTGTACTGACAATCAAAAATTACAAATTCTTTTATCACTGGCTTGAAAAAATTAGAAATATTTGTGAGGATAGAAAAAATTTCTCCCGTTTTCATTCACTAATGTAAAATATGTAATAGTCTGGTAATAAAATATTAATATTTGTTGCTGGATAGAGCCTCAGATATTTTTCTATTTAAATTTCGTACATTTCAAATATATAAACATAGATAAAAAATACATGTACAGTGGATTCTCAATCATTTAACAATTTCTAGACTGGCATGTCAACACATTTGAAGAGAATAATAATGATCCTCTTCAAAAAAAATAGTTTTTTAAGTTAACATTTTAAAAACTGTAAAAATACATCTTTTTGTACTTTTAAGTCTCCTTTGTACATTTAATGAATCATTAAAAAAAAGACAAGGGAGTAAAATGGTAATTCCATAAGTTTTATTTTATAAAAAACAACAACACAAAACAAAACTATAATTTTATTACAGCAATACTTCATTGGCTCTAAATATTCCTAACATTTTTCACAACTTAAAAAAAAAAAAAGAATATTTAAAGTCAAAGCGGATTATACTACAAGGGATCTGTCGATAATGTTTAATTACCGCTCTAATTAAAAAGTATAAAATGCAAATTGATGAAAGTATTTATAATGCAATGCCTTAAAATGTACAATTTATTTGTTTCAGTGCGATGAATAGTAATTTGCAGCATACGGCCAAGCTCCTTGGTAATTATAAGAACTCTGCAAAAAATAAATGAAATAGTCAGCACACAATATCATAAAATCGGTAATAAATGTATTGACAATTACTTTTACTCTTACGTGCTAACTGTAGCAAATAAGCGACAGTAAAAAACTTTATCAATCAGGGTAAAAATATAAAAATGGTAACCAAACTATTTATTTAGCAGTTAATTCACCACTACTTAGTTCACAATGAAAATTATATAGTTACACTTTGAACTAACACTGAGTAGATATGTGACTAACATTGATTAAAGTTAAAGCCAAATATGCTCATCAAATTTGTCATGCCCACATTTAAGCTACTGCTTTTTATTATTTTTTCCCCATCCTGATTCTGATTGAATAGTTTTATGAATTTCCCGCAAACCTTTCAGGGGTTAAGCTGCACTAGAGACTTTATTATGAGCATTAATTTGAAGCAATGGTGAATTGTAGGTGATTAAAAAAAAAAGCTCTTTTATCAGCCGAATAATACAACTGTTTTGTTGATCCTGCCCACAGTATTTGATAGATTTTCATAGCATTTTATTTTCTTGCTTGTTTAAATAATTCGAAACTATATATTTAGACCTTTTTGACAAGGATCTTAAAAATTTCTATTAAGTAAATTTATATTATTTATATACAGAAAAGTGTTTATAAATCAGGTAACAGATGAAATATAATTTGCTAATAATACAAGTAGTATTTATAAATCTGCTCATAATTAAATGCATACAGTATTTTGAAATAAATAATCTGAAAGCAATAGACAAATTTCAACTAAAATTACTACAACTATATAAAATAGTTTGAGCGTAAATACTTTTTACAAAATTTTAATTGAAGACTTCAACAAAAAATATTTAATTTCAAACTATTCTATACAGTAAACAAACTATTAAATACTCTCTGCTAACTTCTACTTTACTTCTGAAGAAAGTATTTAATTTCAAACTATTTTACATTATGGAATAAAATTTGCAAGCATTTAATTATTTGCAGATTTAAAAACACTGCTCGTATTATTAGCAAATTATAATTTACTTATTACATAACAACTAATTCTTAAAGCTATATACTTTTCAGTAAATAAAATAGGTGTCTCAAGGTTGCTCGATTTCCCGAAATTTCTATATTTCATTACAACGGTTACAGCAAATCTCCCGCTATGAGTGCATTCGAACTTCTCTCTGAAACGTATTGGCATAGGTCAAAGGAATATTTGTTGTAACCATTGTAACTAAGAGAGGAAAAGTAGAGAGATCATGCAACATTGAGACACTTACTCTATCTAAATAGAGTATAATTAAAAAAATACATTGTCAAATTATAAATGAAATATTGTACACATAGAATGAACACACATAATTGCACCATTTATTACCTGAGCAGCATAGCTTGCCCAAGCAGCTGATTGCTGCTGATACTGATAAGATGCAGCATCATGTGTAGCTGGAATAGCGGCAGCAGCTGCTGTAGCAGCCGTAGAAGTAGAATTAGCAGTATCTGTCGTAGCTGATCCATTAATTTCGGTTTTTAGTTTCTTTTCTTTACTTTCTTCACTGAAATTGAAAGACAAAATAAATACTATGATTGTAATATTCAATAATTAATAAATCAGGCAGTAATGACCAAATGTACCAGAGTGAGTTTTTAAAGATTTACATAATCGATTTTCTGCATTACAATCAAAAGTTATTACACAATTGCGAGCATAATTAAAAATAAACAATGGTTACAAGTAATTTTGATCAATATTTGTAAGTAATCATGATAACAAAATAATTCCTAATAATCAAATCAATAATATATTGCCAAACTCAGTTTCGTAGTGTTAAGTTTACTGAGCAGGAAAATCATTAAAATAGTTAAATTGTTTTTATAAACTTAGTTTAAAAAAAATTTTTTTTTGAAAAAAGAGGGAGGGGATCAACTTTCTACTAAAATCTGTTATAAACAGACATTTTGTAGTATAATTTCAATAACAGTCTTTTCTTTAGCTGAAATTCTTTGAAATAAATGTGAAATCATTGCTAATTATGCTTGATCTAAATGAAAATAGCATAACTATCTTAACATTTTTAAGAGGTTCCATATAGTACACAATTTTAAATTTCAGAAAACCAATTTTTTTTAAAAAATCCAATTGTACAACCCATCAAGAATATTTTATTAAAGTTTTTATTCAATTTGAATAGAACTCTTTAGCAAACTCCTCCATTAGGTATGACCGGCTAAAAGCAAATACATTTTATTTATACACACCAGAGTTCTCCCTAGGAATACTTCCTCACAGAAAAGGGCACCAACTACCGTTAAAATCTATCAAAATCTGTAATATTATGTAATAACTGAACTTGATCCTCTTTCTTTAAAATCTGCTAAAATGAAATCCCCCCCCCCTAGCTATCAAGGGTCAGGAAGTTTTGATGTTTGCAACGATTTTTTCAAAATTTGATAATTGTATATGAAAAAAGCAACACAAAAGTTTTACTTTTTTAATAAATAGCAATTTTATGCATTATCAATATTATGTATAGATATAATTAGAATTAAATAGTAAAAAATACTTTAAAATTGCACTAATTTTAATTTTGTTAACATTATAAGTATTGTTGTATGTCTGTTTACTGATAGCAAGTTTTAAAAGTTGGTACCTCTAAAAACACTAGAACAGGGTTCCTACACTATTTTGAGAAAATAATATCCTGACTTTTGCAGGTTTTTCCTGACCTTTTACATTCTTGACCCGACAAAAAAAAAAAAAAAAAAAAAAAAAAAAAAAAAAAAAAAAAAAANGTTTCCCACTCCAACAAAACTTTTAACATTGCAGTTTCAATTAGTAATAATATGCCACTTATCCATAAGTATCATAGATTGAATAGGATAAACACTTATATATTAAAGTGGAATTGCATAATAGCACTTTATATCCCAAATTACATTTTCAGAAAACTTGTGAAACATATTTTTAATTATCATGATTAGATTAAACTTTTAGTGTGTTTTTGTAGTTAGATACAAAAACTATTTAAATAAAAAGATGAAGAAAATCTGTTGGATTATGGAAATATTATTTTATTTAATGTTAAGTGGAACCAAATGCATGAGTATCGTCAGGATATAAATGGTTAATCAAATCTGCGAGATATGTATCAGTATTCTCAAATAATATTTACTCTTAAAACATACTAGAACATTTGTTACATTAAGTTATTAATTTTTAAAAATCACCAATACACTTCAAACTGACTTTTCTCTTAAAAGATAATATTGAAATATAAAGGGGAAAAAAGTCAAGAAAAGTTAATTATATACAAATAAAATCAAAAAATTTTTTTTTTCTTCTCCAGTATACTTACATTTTTTTCTGTAATACTGTAAGCTTCCGGAGAAACTCAGAGGCTCCTATGTTATATAATATTTCTCAACATATTTTGTTGTTTGATAATTTCTGAATCAGGAGCATCCAGTTCTGTTGCAGCAGTTTTCCTCAATTTAGATTTTCTTAATTTCAAATCATCTATCCTTTGTTTTATTCGTTTTCTAGAAATTTCAGCCTTTTTATTCTTACGTTTTTTTTTTTTTTTTTTTTTTTTTGGCTTCTAATGCATGTCTCCATCTTGTTCTAGATCCTTTTACAGCATCTAGCATTTTTTCATTAATGTCTATTATTCCATTTATAAATGAAACATAATCATACACACGCCTTTGTGAAATAATAGAGTCTTCATTGAGGTTTTCAACCAATAAGCTTTTATTGATTTAAAACCCCCCTTCGACTGTTGCGTTACCATGAGAGAGGATAAGAACAATTTTTATAACCTCCCACAAATTTTCAAATTTTTTTCTCCGTGCAAATATTTCGAAAAAAATTATCTAATCTCTTTTGCTGTGGATTAAACTCTAAGAAACTCTTTTGCTCTTCTTTTTTCTTGGCAGCATCACAAAACAGTAAAAATTCCTTTTCTGATTTTTCTGCTGTTGTTTCAGCTACTATTGTCTGTAAACCAGTTATTCACACAAAGAGCAATAAATCTAGCAACCCTATCAAAAATTCCTTATCATTGGATAAACAGGAGAAAAATTGCTAACAGGATAGGTTCTACCAGGGAAAGAGGAATGTTATTATGAGGAAATTACATATTACATTTTGAATTACAGAATTTTTCCTTGAAACTTTATTTTTGCCTGTCAGTCTTTGAATGAACTATAGTTTTTCTTCATTTTCCTGACTTTATGAATATGTAAGAAAAATCCTGACATTTTAGCTTAATTTTAGAATAGCCTGACTTTTGCAGGTTTTCCTGACCATGTAGGAACCCTGTAGAATTCAAATTAATTAAAAGAAAAGAGAGATTTTTATTATGTAGTATGATTAGTTACCTGTCTTCTGCTACTCGTTTCTTAGAGGTGTAATGGACTTTATACAATTTAGCATATTCTTCAAAGGCATCTTGAATACTGCAAATATTTTACATATTAAAAAATTTAAACATTTAAATGAACAAAATTAGAACTAATGCTTTAATACCATACCAATGATATTGTAGAGTCGAGGTTATTTAATAATAACAAGAAATTATCAAATTAATTTCCTTTTAGATCAGGGCAGTAGCTCCAGTTTGATGTCACATGTAGCAAGGACATCCGCAGATTGAAAGAGATTTAACCTTAACAATACAAAACAAATGAAATAAAACAAAAATATGACCACCGAAGCCGACGTCTTCAGGGGGTACCGGCCCCGGTAGCCATTCAAAACAAAACCATTTCTATTTGAGGGAGAAGCAAAAGCTTAAAATATCTCCCTCAGTACCCCGATGGTTTTGTATAGAGGTCCAGGAAAAACAAGATACACTCAAAAGAATAAACAAATTACGAAAAGAAAATCAATAAAAATCATCAGAAAATTAAAAACTCACAGTCACAGGTCAAGAATAAACTTCAAAAGCAAGTGGAGGAAAAAAACACTAAAAACTGAAAAACAACGCCCCCTATAATAATGCGCAGTAGAAGTTTAAAAATGAAATGATAAAGAAATGAAAAAGGTCAGGAGAAGGAGATACGTAGATAAATTAATAGAATGCTTAACAACAATTATATACATTTCTTTTCACATCTTGCATGCGTTAGTGAAATATTTAAAAGTTCTTAATACCATTTTCCCTCGTGATATTGTTAAAAAGTCATGAGTTAATTATTTAAAAAAAAAGTTAAGTAAGGTTAAAAAAAAAGTTAAGTAAGGTGAGTTAAGTAAGGTTACATTACAACTTATTATTTCTTATACTATTACAATATTCCACTCCTTCTGAAAAAAGCTAAGCGAAAACATGCACTTATTGATCAGGACTCTTCGAGTCCCTTGAGAACTCGAAAAAATAAATCAAATTAGCATTAAGATCACTATAAGATATTAATCAGAATGTACAATTACAAGCAAATAAAATAAACATTCATATTAATTCTTTAATTACAACAACTAAAAAAATTTCATAATGATTAAAATATTAAAATACATTTTACTTAATTTTTTTAATTTTTTTTTCCTTATCTTTAATAGCTCGTGAAAAGTTTTCTTTAAAATGTTCAAATATTTGATCATTTAAACAGAATTCCATTTCTTGAAATTTATGAAAGACTATTCTTCAAACATGTATAACACCACTTTATACTTAGATATGTGTGTATATATATATGCTCCATATCCAGAATTGTAGGGACATCGTCGAACGGAAAAGATTTTTCCGGATAATAGGTCTTTAAGGCAAACATCAAAACAGTCTTTTTCAATAATAAATTAGAAATAGACGCCAATCAACATAAATTTTAATCAGGAAGGAATAAATCCAAATGGTTTGTGGTGTTGCAATAGTTTTGCAGCTTTTGTTGCAGATTTCCATGTGGTTTTAAAAAAATCTCGATACTTTAATATGCTATTATAATATATCGCGAATTCAGAATCAAGCATTTCGGTTAGTTTCCCAACCCACTCGATTAGCGATGATTTGATTGTGAAACCACGTGGCTGTGCTGATCTTTTTTTCGGTAGTCATTAAAACGGTATTTCACTTGGTGTGAAAAATCTCAATGTTTTAATACATTATTCCTTGCGTCAAACTTGGAATCGTGTGTTTCGCACTCAATTATTGACGATTCACCAGCTATCCCACGTGACGATCAATCACATTTTTGTCAATTACTGCTACTGATTTTCATAGTTTCTTTAAATTCTACATTATCATTCACAAGAGATGTGAACCTTTTGCACACTCTGAAATTAAATGAGTGATTCTTGGAGGTAATGATCCTTTTGTGCGAGAAAAAAGATATGCGATTTTTTTCATATATATATATATTCATACGTATACGATTATTTCATATAAAAATAAAGAAGTTGTTCCATTTAATAACCAAGTAAAATTATTATTTTATGACACTCAAGTGGAATTGCTTATTTATAGCATTGGTTTGAATAGCAAGATGATAGAGACTAAAATCTTTTTAAGATATCCTTTGATTTAAAAAAAAAAAAGAAGAAATAAAATTAAATAAAAAAATGATTCAAACTGAATTAAAATTTATAACCCATTAAAATCTCAATTTAGGCTTACTTCGATAAATGTTAAAATCCAGTTTTTGAAAAATTAACAATTGGCACTGAACTAAAAAAAATAATTTAATTTATAGAATAATATTTTTGTCAGTTTAAAGGCAGAACTTCTTTAAGTCATATAAGTTTTTCTCGTAAGTTAAAGACTAAGATAAAAAGTAATATAAATAGATCATAAGACAGTACCTTTGAGGATCCATTGTGAAATCTTCCAAAAACTCAAGTTTCCTTCTTGCAAATGTCAATTTCTGGTCTTCATTCATATCACTGGTTAATGCTAAATCAAATGCCTCAAGAATAGCCGATTGACTTATAGGAGTTTGTTGAAATCCCACATCTACTAGTTGCATCAATATATATGGATTACTCTAGAATTAAAATAATTATTAGTTTCTTATACAGCAGTGAAGATCCTGAGAATATTGCAAACTTTCGAATAACAAATGAGTGAGCGCTCTTAATTTTAGAATACAGTTGAAAAAAATATAAAGTCATTATTGTCAACCTAAAATCAAAGAACAGTTAAAGCTGCAATAAGAAGAGAAACTGCAATGAAATAAATGAATGCTATATGCAGCATAAATAAATGAACCCGAAATTGTAGGATACTTATAGCAATATTTTTAATGACAAGAGTAAAAATGATACACAATTGATCCCGTTTATAAGTTGACTCTCCTAACCCTAAGAATTTCTCAAAAGTCACAAGATTGACTCCTACACCAGTAATGAAGTCAGACAGTCATTGGTCATGAAACATCAATGCATTATAAAAAATGAGATAAATAGAAATAACTCAGTATTAATTAATCTTTTTTGAAAACTACTTTCTATACGTTATATACAATTGATTTTTCATTTTTAAAAACGATACTTTAAATTACATTCAGAAAAAAATTAAGATTGAGAAAAGTTAAGATAATTTATTGAAAAGTTTAAAAAAAAGAAAAGAAAAAAGAATTAAACTTACTGGATCATTTTTAAGGGCATCTTTTAAAACCTTTGTAGCTTTTACAAAATCCTGCTTAACCTAAAAAATAATAGTAAAATCAACTTATAGCTGCGTTATCAGACATTTATTTAGAAATTTAAGAACAAAAAACTGTGATCTTACCTTATACAGATATCTTGCAAACTTTGTAGCGAAATGGGAAGACATCTGAGAGGTTTTGGCTTCAGCAATGCATTTTAAATACATTTCTTCTACCTTTGCTTCATTACCCCGTCGTCTTTCAAGATTAATTTTTCTAAGAGTTATTTCTAACATATCTTTGATATTATTCCCTAAATCTTCAAGAATCTGGGCAGCTTTGTCAACATTATCTGAGAAAAGAAAACAAAAATTATATAAGATAAAACAAATTTGTGAGATTTTGAAAATTTCGCATTAAAATTTTTTAAAATTATATGAGGTTTGGAGAAAAAACTGCAGACAATTTTCTGTTTACAATGTTATGTTTTTCTGTTTTCATACAATACATTAAAACAAGTAGTCATAATTTAGGATAGCATATCTTTACTCATTATCCATGATAATAAATAAGTAAAATAGAAGAAAAAAATTGTAACAAACAAACCCCTTCTTTCTTGAAATGAGGCCCAAGAAAAATGAATCATATATTTTCGAGGTAGATGAATTTTACAAGCTCTTTCATAAACTCCATCAGCACTTTCAGGATAATTATCTTCCATATACTTAGCATACTAAAAATAAGAAAAATAACGTTTGTTACATCACGAAACATTAAAATTTGCTAATGAAATGCAAAAAAGTTTTTTTTTGGAACTATTCCAGTGCTGAAAAATCAATGTTTAATAAACAAAATGCAAATGAAAGTTTCATAAAATAAAATGGTTTGGTCATAAAAACTAACTTTGGTCAATAAAACTAACATTCCAACAAATTATAAGTAAACCCGCGATGTGTAATAGAGAAGCCTCATGACCATTTCATTTACAATGAAAATATTAATCTGCATCTTCTCAAAATGGAGATAGGTACACCTGTCCTATTACATAATGAATTCTGCTTGTTTTTAAGAGTTGAAGAAAATTTCAACCTCTATCCAGCTGTGCAAAGCAGCTCTCTCTTTGATGCTGAACAAGATGAGTAAAATATTTAAGTTTTGGCGTTAAGAACAGTAAAAATTTAAGTTTGCCACGTTACAAAGCGGGGGAAAAAAAGTTGTGGAAAAATCTAACATTTTAACAAAATTTTCTAAAAATTAAACCATAATATAGATATAAATTTTTAACCATAATTTTTTTTTAATATTTGACATTGAATACAAATTAAGTGCAATCTGTAATAAAACTTTATAGTTTAAAATTTGTACACCTCTTTATTAACAGAATGGACAGAAACTATCAAACTTTATTTATCAAAAAAACATGTTCAATGTTTTTCAACTTATCACAAAACAAAACTTAAAATAGTCATTTGAGGAAAACACTCATTTGAGTTTAAAATAACAATTACTTTTACAATTTAGTAAAAAAAAAAAAAAAAANAAAAAAAAAAAAAAAAAAAAAAAAAAAAAAAAAAAAAAAAAAAATGCTTCATAAAAATTATCTTCTTGTTTACAACTTAAAAAGTTTAAACAAAAATAAGCACCATTTAAGTACTTTTTAAGCACTCAAAAAATATTTTTATACACTCTATACATAAACAAAATGCAAAATAATTGTCAGACTTTACATGATCATGATATAATAACTAGTTTCTGACAAAGAACTCTTTTTTTGTTTTATTATTATATTAGCTATTATAAAATAAGAAAGAGATTTTTCGGTTCAATATCAGAGGGTGGAAAATGAAGCCTGAAATTGAGAATATCTTGCAAAATGCAGTAGAGTTGCACATGAAAAAGCAAGAATCTCAATGAACCTAGCTCAGTAGACGCACATGCTGACTCGCAAGTATTTCATCAAACACGTAAAACGATTAGCGCTTCCATACAATACTGACTGACGGTACGCTGAAATGGATTGTGGTAGAATGAATTATGTGAAAAGCACGCTTTTGCATAACAGATGACGAAAATAGACAAGGTAAAGAAAACACGATTCTTTTCGAAAATGGAAAATTAAGCACTTTTTAAAAACAACCAATGAAAAAAGCACCTTTAAGGGCTTCTAAAAAAAGGAAATCGAAAATAAGCACTTTTTAAAAATGCTATGCACTGTGTTATTAAACATTGATTACAATAGTCATGAATCACTCAAAATATAACTGTGGCAGTTTTAAGCACATTAAATTAAAAATAAGAATATACAAATTATAGAATTTTTCTATTTTTATTTTTTAATTTAATAGTATTTATAAAAAAAATCATGAAAACAATGCCAAAACACTGATACAAGCATAAAAGGGATTTCTCATTTGGCATCACTTGAAACACAAATTGTTCTGAAGGGACTTAACAGTTCTGTGACACACATTGTTGTTTTGAGTGCTTCATGCTTTAGGGAATCAAGGAACTTCTTAAAATTATTACATTTTAACAAATCCCAAGAGACATTATAACAAGTTACTATCATCTCTGATTTGAAATCTTTAATTTTCAATCAAAATCCATTAAAAAATGAGACTTAATTTAATATTTAACTTTCTGGTAGGCAACATTTAAATCTTGACGGTATTAAAAAATTGCACATGTTTCTATTAATTCCTAAATGAAAAAATTAAAATCACTTTTTACATGTGATTTCTCACTAAATTACTATACAAGAAAAGAAAAAAGCAATGAAAAAACATGCATACTTTTAACCACATATCCTCATAGAGAGCACACGCAATCATGCATCTTTCAAAGAGAATAACTATACTCTCGTGTGTTCCATTTTCGATTTCATAATCGAGATAATCTTTCCAATTTTTTAATTGAGCTCTTTCTAATGGTTTCACATGGAAGTAGGGTCTCTTGATCTGCAAATAAACAAAATCACATCCAATCAATACAAAACCATCTTCATGAAAATTGATGCAGTTAACCCTAAGACTCTACAGTAATTTGCATACCTGAACTAAGTCTGTCATGATAAAGAAATCAGGCCTTCAAAAATCACATTCTCACCAAAGAAACTGCATGTAAATGGTCATATACAGAAAATTTGTTATATTAAAAAAAATCTGCTAATCATCGCGGCATTGATTCGTTGTTTAGACTTCTTATTTTTGCCAACACTGGTTTAAAAATTAAAGTTAAACAAAGAAACACACTTACCGCTTCTTCAAAAGACCAGCGTTTTCCCACTTCTATTTCATTCTTTTTATACAAGGTTTTTCTTCTTTCAATAATCTTCTTTTTCATTAAATCTGTTTCCTCAGTACTCATCTGAAAAATATCATAAGACAGAGATCAGATAATGATTTGAGATAATCATTTTTTTTAATAAAATGCTTTTGATATGCAGAAAATGCAAACAAGAAAAACATTCAACTGATAAAAATAAACATCTTGAATAAGTTTCAATCTAAATGTTCTACTTTCATGGTTTGTAAAACATGCTTATATAATGCAGTTATTAATAATAAAGATACTGTTAAAATGAAGATAGAGTTTACTTTGTGCTCTATGAGAGTAAGTCAAATAATGTGAATGAAACACAAAATAAACACCTTTGTTTGTGTCATTTTTTGTGCTTCATTCAAGTTGTTTAGCTTTAGATATTCTAGATATTATTGATAATAATTAATGAATAATTGTTTAAAATTTAATGACAAAAAACCTGAAAGTGATAATGTGTTAAGCTCAAGCATTATTTTGTATGAATTCAAAGTAAGAAAATTTAAATAGAAATATACCTATTTTTAGTTTAGTTAAATATACCTAAATTTAGTTTGAAACATAAAGGGAAAAAAAGAAAGAAAAACCATTATGATAACCCAAGACTATAACTCAACTTTTATCTGTACCACATAGTGAATTAAATAAGAATTGTAATTCACTACAAGCTATTACGAGACTAAAGTCCTTATACTAAAATGGCCCTTAATTTTTTAAAAATAGTTAAGTAACAATCTCTAACACGTTCTTTTCGCTCAGTAAGGAAACTTTGGTATCAAGCAAACAACAAGTAAGCTTTCTCCCAGTATAAACTTTAATTAAAGAATTGGTTTTAACACTAAAAATATAACAGACCACAGCAATGCCAAATATGTGGACCAATAAAGATGCATCTTGCAACTTTTTTGACCTGAGAATACTTTGATTTTGGCCATTTCCCCCCCCTTCACGTAATTGGAAATAAATCATAAAACTAATTTAAGGTGAATTAAAGACAATCTGAATTATATGGTGAAAAATCTTCATTTTTTTTTTAAACAAGTGATGCAATAAACCATAATATTAATACTTGGTTCTTACAATCCAGAACTAATAATAGGTGGCGCATATTACTAGACAACAGAAATTGGTAAAAAATACTGCAATTACCTGAGACAAAATTGTTAATTCTTAATCAGAAAACTATATTCAACTTTCACAGAAAAAAGTTGCTCTCTGAGACTTAATAGAGGATATTTAAATAACATGTACTTGAAGACATTAAAAGGGTAAAAAAAATAAATAATAATAATAATTACCATATCTTTCTCAATATCTGTACCACCAGGTTCCAAACCTGGAGGAGCATCATCTATATCCATTCCTGGAGCTGATTCTACTTCTTTACTGATGCCTTTATCATCATCCTCTGCATCATCTCCAACCATTGAATCATTTTTTAATATGCTTACTACTTCTTTTCTAAGTTCAAGGAATTCATCTGTAGAAAGTATTTCTCTTGGTATATTTTTCTTTACATGTTTACCAAATCTGAAAAGACAAAATAAATTATCAGCATTTTTTTTACAAATATCAGTTTGAAATGCGTTTAATTTCAATTTCAGCACTTAAAAGACAGATTTTCATTGGACATATTGTTTATAATTTCATTTTAATTTATGTTTAATAAGTGTATACATCAAAATAAGTGAAAATATTATATTTAGAGCTTTGATAACTTATGTTTATAAATTGGAATAGATAGGCGTAGACAAGGACAGACATGTCCCTTTGCAAGTATGGAGTGATGGCTCACTTCCAAGCAATAATTTTTCAATTATAATAAATTTTTAAATATGAATGGAAAAAAAAATTTCAAACAATTTTATTTTATATTCAAGGTATCTGCTACATTTTAGATTTTCAAACTCATTGTTTTTTCCTGACTTTCCATGTCTAATTCCAAGAACTTTTTATGACTTAACGAAGTTACTATTTTCTCCCGACAAAAACAGAAACAATACATTTAAAAAGCATTATAACATTAATTGAAATGATAGGTATAACCAAAACTATTTTGGTTATACCTATCATTAATAACCAAAATAGCAATAACCAAAACCGATTTTGATTACAGAAAAAACAGAGAAAGAGTTGAAACAATATAATAGCTGAAAAAAATACAAAAGCAAATATATTTTTTCCTTATTTTTTTCTGCAGAATTATAATCTTAAGATACTTTTCTTGTTCATCGGAAAGGAAAAACATACTCCTAATTTTTCTGTTCTCATTTAGGAATAAAAAATATTTGCCAATGACTGATTTGCTTCAGCTAGGATTTTAAATTGAAAACAATAAATAAATAAATAAATGATAATAAAAAATTCTGAAATCACAGAAGTTAAAAAGACAATTCGCTATAGAAATGATGCTTTTCCCTTTATTTTTTGAAAGAACACCATAATTTTTAAAGAACATGACTGTAAGTGGGAATTTTCTTACAAATTCAGATATTCAGAACACCATGAAATTAGGGGGAGGGGAAAAATTCATTTTGAAAATTCGGTGACTTTTTTCCATGACTTTCCAGGTGTACTAATATCTTATATATTTTAGTGCAATTATAATTCTGATAATGAAGATTTCTTTAGTAATTATTAGATTGTTTCTTATAATTTAAAAATGCTAAAACATATTTTAATTAGGGGCAATATATATATATAACATTTTGTAATTAGGGACAATATATATATATATATATAAGGGGCGTTACCGATCTGGATTTAACTGTTATTTTCGGGTGGTTACTTTCCAGATTAAACCAAATTCCCTACGGTTTAAGTAAGGTTAAGCAAAATTTTAATCATACAAAAAATGATTTTTTATACAAATAAAATATTTATCTACAATGCATTCAAATTTTTTTTTTCTCTCTTCAATTTATAAATAAAAATTGTTTATTAAAACATGATTAAAATTATATCACTCAACAAATTTTAACTTTTTGAGTCAACACTGAACAACTTTTTACAGATAATGATTGATTAATACTTACATTTATTATCACATCCCAGGAAAAAAAAACCTGATAAATAAACTATAAAATTTTGTTGTGCGATCATTATTACAATACTGCCAGTTGATGATAGTCAAAATGTTTAATTGTTTGTGAATTTTGCTGAAAATTTTAGATTTTCTGTTTATTTCAGGCATGAAAGCAGACAAAAATAAAAAAAGCTGAAGTTTTACAACACAGGTCACTGGGAGGAGGGGGTAAGTGCTGTATATGATACTGAGGTTTTTAAAAGCAACTTTTAACTATGCTGGGAGATTTTTATTTAATATTTAAAGTGACAGAAGGATTTAGACAGTTAACTTTAAATTTTTCTTAAATATAATTTTAAAATTTTGACCACTACTATATATTAAAATAAAATTAAACAATTATAGGAAGGTGCGACAATTAAATTACTTACTAATGAAAAATATATCACATCTTTACAGTAACTAATTCAAGAGAAAACTTACTTCTACTTCTTTCAAGAACCGCGATATTGGGTTTTAAAATCGTGCGAATGTGAATCCCGATACTAGATTTCAAAATCATGTGAATTTAAATCGCGATTTCGGATTTTAAAATCACAATTTAATAAAGTTTACTAAAATGGTCATCCACCAAACTCCCCCCTTCCTCAATTGTACATTGTTTTAACAAAACAAAAAAGTATGAAGCACATTTTAATTTATTTTATTTTAGGAAATTTATAAAATTGTACACATTGTAATAAGAATTCTCTGTATTGAATACATGTTTAAGTAGGATTTCATTGATGAAAGACACAGAATATAAACAAATCGTTAACTCTCTTATATAATGCTAAATTAAGATATACAGTACAGAACCCGTTATCCGGAAATCAGAAAACCGGAAAACCAAAAAACCGGAACAAAATTCGATAAATTTTTCCGCCATTTAAAAAAAAAATATTATTTTCCACATAAGATTTTAGGATTTTTCTTTCTATTTTGAAAGATCTTTACCTTACCATCATTTTGGAAATAATCTTTAGTGTACTACTTCATCGTTTTTTCTTCCTTTTAAGATTATTTCCAATATTTTATTTATTTATTTTTTTTTTTAGTTAGGTTTAACAATAAAAAAACGGCTTTTTGCAGCGATTCAGAAAACCGAAAAAATCAGTTATCCGGAATAGCGATGGTCCCGATCGTTCCGGATAATAGGTTCCCTACTGTATATATTTTTTAAAAGATTAGTACGATTTTAAGTGCAATTATTTGCATAGAAATTTTTTCTTAATTATTTTTTGCCTCTGAGAAACAGAATTTAGTGTACTGTGCACAAAATAAAAAACCCCAGACCAACCTGAATAACTTTTGACCCAATGATCGCATCTTCACGTTCCAGGACTCAATCTTAATGGTTCACCGGGATGACCTCAAATATGCTAATTAATTAGGGCAAACTTCATTAAATGTGTTCAGTCAAAGATAATTACATAAAAAAAAATTTTTTAAGCAAGTAGTTATTATTCTATTTAATAATAGCTGAAAAAAATTTAAATTTTAAGGTATGCAATTTTTTTATACATAATTTTAAAGAATATATTTTTACATATTAGAATAAAAAATTAGAGCGAAACAGACAAATTGCTCCAGAGAAATCAACTTTCAAACTTTTTTAAAGCTTGATTTCTCAGAAACTAAGCGACAGATTTCCCCCAATCTTTGTAATTTTCCATGTAAAAATGCTTCCTTTAAAATGATTCTAAAAAATTTTATACCTTGCAATTCAAAACTTTTTCAACTATTATTAAATAAAAATAATAAACTTACTTAACTTAGCATATTTGAGATCACCCCCTCAAACAATTGAGAAGTAGTATTAGAATGTGAAGATTTGGTCATTAGATCAAAAGTATATTCAGGTTGGTCATTTCTTTATTTTGCACACTGTTCATTAACAAACACATTAAACAGTACTTGGTCATATTCGAATTGTCTATCTTCTGATTAGTAGACCTTTCTTGAAAAAACATAAGATAGAAGTACAATTTCAAAAATTTAAATCTGAATTTAATTGGCACTATAAATTTAATATTATTAAAATGTTATGCATGTATTTAACAAATACTACAAAAAAAAACGAATGATACACGGAAATAGCAAGAGATTGATAAAAAACTTTTTCTGCAATATTTCTGCTCTTTATATAATTAATTTTAACACAGTAATAAAAGTTTTATTTCAAATATTTAAATGGAAAGAAATGTCAGCATTATTTATTTTGAACCTCTTTGGATTCTGTTTTGATGATTTATTTCAAAATGGTCATTTTCCAAGTTTATCGCAATAGTTTTTCATAGTTAGGTAATAAAAAAATAAAAAAGCAATACACTATTATTTTGTATCAATAATCTATGCTCTTAACAATTTCACGTTTTCTTAGCTTGTGCAGAGCTTGTTAAAAAAAAAAAAAAAAAAAAAAAAAAAAAAAAAAAAATTTTTTTTTTTTACGAATGCTGAATAGCTTAAGCAATAATTCAATATATAATATGGTAAAATATGAATTTTTATGTTGAATAATCTTTAACTATGGCAGAATAATTTTATTTTCAAAAAATACTGCTTTTATTAAAATGAACAATTCAGCTAATTCATTCAAATAATATTAAAAGCACATACTTTTCAAAATGATGACAATACAATTGTGTTGGAATGGTTAACAGTTCGTCATAGGCAGAGGTTACTTCTTTCAAATTCTTGTTCTCCTCTAGCCATCCCACATAGAGATCCCATAATCTATCAGAACGAAATTCTCGCCCAGCTGCACTCAAAGCTCTCTTAAATAGCCTAGAAAATGTTAAAATAATACACATTGAAAATATTTTTAAGATCGTTATCAATTAGAAAAAAATAATCACACTGGTTATTAAGAATTAACAATAATATAAAACATGGTGAATGGTATCAACAAAATAGTCCTGGGGCTGCCCTGGAGCTAAAAGGTGATAGGAAACTACAGACAGCTATCACAAGACTAATCACTGGTCATACTCGCGGACTAACATTTGTTCAGAGTCAAAAGACGTTCCCGCCTAAAATGTAGTGCTCACCAGGCTTCACCTGATCATTTGCTGACCTGTATGGGACTGAAGAAAAATTTTATTTTGGAGGATCCGCAGATGGTGTTTGATTTTCTGTCGGTGAACGGTCTCCTGGACTTTGTCTAGCCTTGTTCTGGGCCAAGAGGAATAAGTACCACCACCACCACCATAATATAAAATGTTTTTAAAGCGACAAGCGAACCTAACACCAAATTAACCATTGTTTATAAATAAAGATATTTTATGCCATGAAAAATATAGTTAGCAAGTGAAAAATGTTTAAATTACTTCATAAGTCTATTAATATTTTGAAACACTGAAGCCAGTTTTATTACAGATGTCATTTTAATTATAGTTAATGAAAATATTTCAAAAAGTTCAAATATAGTGCTTTATTATTATGATTAAGAACTACCACTACAATTATTAAATATCTATTTAGTAGTATATAAAAGATGCTAACTCAATTCAATTTTGAAGTGCTTTTTGATAGATTAAGTTTTACATTGTCATAGTAGTGAGGTATATCAAACAGAACTTTTAAAAATAACACAATAAGAAAATATATATATTTTAAGAAATAAAATAGTATAGTTACATTTTTATATTTTCTTCAGAATCATCTTTGCCATTCTGCTGAGTCTTGTAAAAATTAATATAATGAATCCACAAATCTACACTCAATGGTATTGCACTTGTACCTTCTTCAAAAATCTAAAGCAAAAAAGCCATTTTGTTTAATACGTAAAAATTGTTACAGAAAATCATAATTCTGAAATGAATTAACTTTAAAATTAGTATGTGACAACAGATAATTAGACAGCCTCTAAAAGTATATATTTAAATGGAATTACTACAACTTCTAAGTTAACATATAATTAATCCTTATGGATTTTATATTTAATAATCAAAATATTGATTAATGGTAAAAATAGAATTCTATTGTCCAATTAGCATAAAAGGAGATTAGTGATAGATATTAGCTTGTTTTAGATTTTAACAAGAAATAAGTAATGGAAGGAAAAGTGATATTAAAACTGATAACATACTACACGTAATTATCTAAAATAATTCAAAACTTACCTTTTGAGCAGCATCAAAATTGTTCAAATTTTTTTCCATATCGGCATACTTCTTCCAATACCCATAGCAATATGGGTAATGTTTGAAGAAAGCTTGAAATGCTTCTCTTGCAGCTTCAATATTTTTCTATAATTAACAAATAAATTATAAAAAGTTAAAAAATTATATAAAGGACTAATTTGTGAAAATAATATAGAGAGACCTCTTACACTAAAAATTAAGCAAAAAATTCAATAAGATACATATACAAAAAACTGGTTGAAACAAAGGTTTCATCTTGTTGAGGTACTCATTTGATTTTGTCTTTGCGGTAAAATTTTTCATAGGAAGCAGATACATGGAAACATTTTTGTTAATAACTGTAAAAAAATGAATGCACAATATTTATGCCAAGAATTATGAAAATGAATCAGTGGTATTCTATCTCTAGAAAACAAAAAGTGTGAATACTTTATATTACCTCTGTTTCTATAAAATGAAGCAGATATGTCCATCCTGTAAAATCTGATGGATTGTCTTTCACAACTTGCCAATATTTTTCTAGCTCAGCTGCTTTACTTTCTTCAGAATCTAAAAGAAATTACAAACAGATTTTCACAAGTATAAAATATTTTATTTGTATTGAAATACTACATATGCTAAAAAAGAGCAAATTTCAGAATCTATTCTACAGGGGTCTGTGTAGATTTTTATGAGAGGTACCTATTTTATGAAAATTTAAAACTTAATTTATGAAAATTAAAAATTATATTAAAAAATCAATACCAAAATATGGTGAAGTAAGAAGATATTTTCAAAAATTGTCACTACAATTGAAAATCATTTGACTGGTAAATTTTTATATATTTTTCCCCATATATTCAAAAATAATTTTGCTATTGTAAAACTTTGGGCTTAAAAAAAAACATGCATTTAATAGTACTTGCACTAAAAGTTATTTTAAATATGAGAACATTTCCCACGGGGTCATATAGAAAAAAGTTTCACAGAGAAAAAAATTTTTAATAAAAAAATAAAGGACTGATAGAATAAACTTCGAACACTGTTCGAATTTCAACTTCCTGTTAAAGCTTACAGAAGGAGCGTCTCCTATTTTAATTTTAAAAAAATATAGCTTGCTACAATATGGCGTAAGCTACCACACCACACTATCTGACCAAGCACTTTCCAACTATTTGTATAGGCTTAAGTAACCGAGGATTTATCGTTTGTCACGGATATAAAAAAACTAAATTTTACGAGACGGGTAGGAGAATCTTTGAACTTGCCTTTCTTAAAAGTATTTTGTGAAACTACCGTCTTTTCTAAAGTTGAATTTGTGAAGGTACTGCCAAATGAAAGTAAATTTACCCTGGACAGACCCTTGCTTTATAACTTAATAAATTTTTAAAAAAATCACAGATTACATCAATCATGAGTATTGAGTAAACTTGGGGCCCAATAGTATATCTCTAATAAAGATAATAACCGTCAAAGAATTATATAGCAACAGAGGATACGTCTTAGTAAATGGAAAAAGGACTGAAAATTAATTTTGACATGAAATTCTGGTATACACATGAAACACAATAAACCCTGATAAATATTATAGGGGTGATAGTGGTTGCATGAAAGAATACCTGAAATTTTAGCAAGAAAAAAGTATACGTAAGAGGTCAAGGGTCATACTGACTGTGGTCAAGTTTTGGGTTAGGGAAATTATAATTTTTAATTAAAATTTAATAAAATGAAAAGATATTGATACATTATTTAATAAGCAGAGTAGATACATAACTAACTCTTTTTAGATGCTTTTCCATAGAATTAGTTACTCCAAACTCAGTAAAACAGATCATGCGAAGAAACAATTTTTAAACCAAGCAAATGCGTATCTCAATGACTGACTTTTAAATTGCGTAAATATGAATAAGGATATTTGTTTTTATAATAGCAAGAATCACGGAATTGAGTTTTTTAAATTGCAAGAATATAAATCACGACATAGGATTTTTAAATCACAAAGTGTGATTTTTAAATGTATCAAACTCTGATGTTTGGGTTTTAAGTGAAGTATTCTTGGATGAAGAAGAAGTGTAATTTTAAATCACATAAATAAGAATCATGGTGATTTTCAAATTGAGTTAATATGAAAAGTAGATAAGAAAACGGACCTTGCTTCAAAGAGACTAAATTTTTCATAAATATGAGGGGGGGGGACACTATCACAGGAATTAACGAGTTTACGGAATTGAAACAGAAAATAATACCAGCCCCGAGAGTAGATGATTAACTAAGGCACACTTTCTATCCTCTTATCAAGCAGTGGAGTGGACCTAACAGCAGGCATTAAATCTGTGCACGGGAGTAAGCCCTTTTAAGTTTTAAAAAAAAAATCTCTGGCCTAAAAATGAATTTTCCAGACTTCTCCAGAATTAGCAAATTAATTTCCTTAATCTTTTCAGTGGAAATTAAAAAAAATCAGAACACTTGTCAGCTATGGAAAATAAATTGAGAATGACATAAAATCATCAATTAAAAGAATTTTCACTTACTATTAATCAAATACATCACAAGATAAAATACAGACAAAAAAAAATTACTTACAAATAATGAATTCTTAGCCTGGCTTTCAAGTATCTTATCTCGTTTGTATCCATCTTATGTTTCTGACTAGTCTTTTTAACTTAAATTTAGTGTAGTTCCAATAAAGAAAAATATTTAGTAAATATATAAGGAAAATATATTGCCCAAGAAAAATATTTTGGAATTAATTATTTAGAAACTAATTGTCGAAACGATGGTAGGTTCCAAAATAAAGATGAATAATACATCACTTGTGCACAAGAAGAAAACAAAAATAATTACCTTTCTTTTTGCTGCTTCCATTTTTTTCATCCATTTTACTTGAAAGTTCTAAAATCAAAAACATACATTAATTTTTTATTTATCATTAAAAAACAGCATCTATTTTATCATTTAAAATTAAAATGCACTGAGAATCCAGTAAGGTTATTCACATAATTCATAAAACTGACCAGACCACTAAGTTCCATAAGCACTAAGTTCTTATACTAAAAAATTGACTATAATACTAATTATAAATAGATTTTTCATATAGATTAAGGTGAATTTTCTTTTTTTGAAAAAAGGCATTGAATTTTCAAAACAATTAAATTTCATAAAGATAACTAAAATACTTTTAAATATATTAATATAATCGTTAGACTGTCCTCATGCAATATTCATAAAAACTTTTTACAGAACCACTATTAAAAAGATAAATAATTTACAAAATTTATTTACATAATTTTTTTTTTTTTTAACATAGTTCTATAATGGCTATATCACACGAGAGAAAATAAGTGCAACTGTAAGTGTAATTTCTCCAAAAATTGCTCGAAAAATTCTCGTGTGATATAGAAATCACGGTTGCACGAAATAACTGCAACCGGTCAGGCAATTTCTTACATGAACCAATCAGATCGTTTGCTTTTTATGACGTTTCAATTTTATGTGATGACATATACAAATGTAAATAAAAATGGCGGCGGCATTAGGAAGAGGATGATCGGATGAAATTTTTTTATAGATGAGAGGGAACAGGTTTTTAGTTTAATAATAACATTTCCTTTAAAATGAAAGCATTAAAAATACTTTCGCGCTATGAGATGACCATCTCAATGCAGTTGATGTACTACCATAACAGTAGCCTGCACACGATTTTAGTATCGGTGAGTATAGTACACTATTTTTGCGATAAATTTTCCTTCAAAATATTTATTTATTTTAAGCTAATAAAATTAAAACTTATTATAATTTGTTCCGATCAAAGTTTTAATTACTTTAAATAGAAATAATTTCTATTTTAATATATGTACAGATTTATACTGGCGAAAAGCTTTACTTTGAAATATTCGCCAAGCAACTCACCAAACTTTGTTACATTACTATAACATAAAATATAATAATGATTATATTTCTTTATTTTTAAATTTTAATCTTTATTTCTGTTGATTGTAAAAGCATGTGTCCGATTATTTGAATTTTTTTCATTACATTATTATAATTATTAGTGAAATAATTATTTTATTCTTCCCTAAGAATTCTTTTAATTTTTGAAAATCTCATTTTAAAACAAGTTAGAAAATATGTGTGGTAAATATTTACCTTGTTTCTCACAAAGTTACCCTATTTTCCAGTAATTATTGAAAAGTATTACAAGAAAGGTAGTATATTATACCGTATATTCCGGCGCATAACGCGCCCCGGCGTATAATGCGCACTCGTAATTTCTAATAACTTTTTTTAAATTGTAAGATATACTCTTCATATAACACGCACGAAAATTCGGAATTGTTCAATTTTCAAAAATATATTATAGAACTGCGAAAAAAGGAATATTTACTTTCACAAATAGGAAATATGGATGAGACCCCAGTCATGTTTGACATGATCGGTAATAAAACAATTGATTTAAAGAGAGTAAAATCTGTCAACGTAAGAACAACGGGACATGAGAAATCTCATTTCACCGTAGCCCTTTCTTGCTTAGCGGATGGAACGAAACTAAAACCAATGGTTCTTTTTAAGAGAAAAACTTTTCCAAAAGGTACTTTTGTTCATGTCCACGAAAAAGGCTGGATGGACGAAAATGGTGTTAAATTGTGGGTAAAAAATGTCTGGCAAATCCGTCCTGGTTGCGTAAGAAAACCAAAAAGCCTTTTAGTGTGGGACATGTTTAGGTCCCACCTTACAGATAATACAAAAAAAATTGTTGAAAGAATGTAACACCGATATGACAGTTATTCCAGGCAGATTGACACTATTAGTTCAGCCAAATGGACGCCTGCTTAAACAAATCATTTAAAGCCAATTTAAAATAACGGTGGAACACTTGGATGTTGGAGGGCGAGAAAATCTTTACGAAAGGAGGACATATGCCTCATGCAAGTTTGGAAGCAGTGTGCAAATGAATATTAAAAGCATGGGATGAAATTAAGCCTGAGATGGATAGAAAATCATTAAAAAAATGCAGCATTTCAAATAATCTGGACGGATCAGAAGATGACTGTTTATTTATGGATGAGGGTAACACGGATGATGAAGACGAATAGATTGTGATGACGTGCCAGAAGAAATAACGGAAGACGAATATAATGTACTATTTATGTAATAACAAAAATCAATAAAGTATATAGGTAAAGGTATGTTATTTCTTTAAAATAAAAGTATTTTTCTATATTTAAATTTTTTTAATCTATAATTTTTTATATTCGGCGTATACCGCGCACCCGTAAATTCCAATGCTTATTTTTGTATTAAAAGTGCGCGTTATACGCCGGAATATACGGTATATAAAAAGTAATTATTAAAAAAGCAAATTCCCAATCTCCTTGTCTGTTTCTACATTCATCCCCTCTATTTTTTTTTGTGTATGATGATTTGCATAATATTTTGTTTATAATTATTCAAAGTTAACTAATGATACTTTACTTTTTATTTATACTTCACATTTATCTTTTGATACTTAGCTTTTCTATAATGACAGTAAGTGTACCTTACTAATTTTTCAATATACTTTTTTTTCAATACATTTTTAAGAGTCTCAGTTTATAAATACAATTTATTTTTCTTGAAACAAATTTCAATCCAAACATAAGAACTACAAAACCAAACATACCTGCCATCTTTCATTAGTGTATAGAATAATCTTAGAACTATAATCAAAACATCTGCCAAACTTAAAATAAGTTTTAAAAGGGATACCTAAGGACTTAAATGATTTCAAATTAATGGTATTTAATCTTCCTTATTCTAATAATGTGTTGGTAAAATTTTATCATGAAAGTGATTTCTTTCTTTTATTTCAGATATTTCGTATAATCCTGTAAGGTTT